>NC_064614.1:976248400-976551431 GCF_023898315.1 Schistocerca nitens | reverse complement strand
AGAAAATTTATTTATAAACAAACCCATTATCTTCACAGTCGCAGGCGGTAGAAAAACTATTTGTAACGGACAAAATCTGATTCCTTTATCACTTTCATCATTCACATCTGAGACATCAAAATTGAATATCCTGCAATACTTCATCACGATACCATCTCTCCTAACCTGTTACCATACACAGTACACAATATAGAAAGAATTTCGTCTGCCTTGACTCCCTCTGCTTCTTAACGCCCCAACCAAGCAACTCGTGCTTGCAGGAAGCAGGTGACAGAACATACGTATCAATTGACCGGAGAGGCAGAAACACCAACATTTCTGTCGCTTGTGCTTGTTAGTTACACAACGAAACAGGCAGATGACGGATACAACGCGACCCCCAACCAAACGAGAACCATGCTGATAGAAGCATTTGTTTGCTTTTAATGGGCAATCGGAGGTTAATTTACGAACAGCCCTGGTACCTCCGCACGGGAGTAAAGTTAATCATTGCGAACGTCCCAAGCGCAACACAGCGTACTGTACGTCACCACCCTGCTGCATTTTGGAGAGAGTGTCGCGTTGGAAAAGAAAGCTAGCCGGAAGTGCGTGTTGTCTGTGCTGTGGGTTAACGATTGAAGTTTGTGTCGCCCTTACGTTATGGCGGTGGCTCGTTAATCTGACGACAGACACGTTCCTCCACATTGATGTCGGCACCCTCGCCCCTCGCATCCTTTCTAGGAGAAGGCGGGACGGAGGGAACTTGTCGCCCGTGCTTCGGCGCCGGAAGCAGTTTGTCGTTAACACGATTCCCGTATCCGGGTTCTGCGGGTCGCGTATTACCCGCACCCAGCTCGACATCGCTCGAAACAGACGCACTGATTGCGATTAATGGTGGGGATTGCTGCAAGGCTGGAGGGAATAAGGAGCTAACGAGGAAACTACACACGACTTAAAATGAACATCTGGGCTACTGTATCACCGTGGCCACACACTTTGAACAGCAATACAGAACACTCGTCTTCTAACATCGATGAAGACCAGCGATATCCAGAATGAGATTTTCACTCTGCAGCGGAGTGTGCGCTGATATGAAACTTCCTGGCAGATTAAAACTGTGTGCCCGACCGAGACCCGAGTTCGAGTCTCGGTCGGGCACACAGTTTTAATCTGCCAGGAAGTTTCACCAGCGATATCCCCAGTATAATTTGACTTTTAGACAATGAAAACTGTATATGAGACAAAAATAAAGAAGAAACTGTGGAGCAGGTGAACATTTAAAAAAAGTTACTCAAACTAATGAGAACACTTTGTGGGGGCAGAAGATAAATTAATGGGTTAATAGAAGCAAAACAGAAACGAAGTTTAGTGTTTAACTTTGGGACGGAATATAGGTTCGGAATGTCACAAGGAAGGGGAAGGAAATCGGCTGTACCCTTTCAAAGGAACCGTTACGGCATTTCTTGCAGGGATTTAGTGCAATCTCAAAAAACCTGAATCAGGATGGTCGGACGAGAATCTGATCAGTCATCCTCTTGAATGTGAGACCAATATGCTAACCACTGTAGCATTTCGCTCAATCAGCAGAAGCAGAGAGAGGATAGAATCAAAGTATTCGAAATGCATCTGACGAAATTAGCAAATAAACCGGAGGAAATCAACCGTAACGACCAAAATGTATTAGAGGTAATACTTTTCTCATCCTTCAACCCCCGTTTCTGTTAATAATTCCTTCCTGTCGGCAGCTCATTTAAATATTGTTCTAATCCCGTTGTGTGGTCACAATCACGACGGAAAGCTTTTCATACGCATCAGAAATGACAGCACCAGCACTGCCTTCGAACATACGTCTACATTGTTTAGCAATGCCGGCCGTTGTGGCCGTGCGGTTCTAGGCTTTTCAGTCTGGAACCGCGCGACCGCTACGGTCGCAGGCTCGAATCCTGCCTCGGTTATGGATGTGTGTGTTGTCCTTAGGTTAGTTAGGTTTAAGTAGTTCTAAGTTCTTGGGAACTGATGACCTCAGATGTTAAGTCCCATTGTGCTCAGAGCCATTTGAACCATTTTGAATTTGAGCTGTCACAATCGTAGTGAACGAGAAAGAATACATTACGGTTATGAGTTATGCTATACTGCTGTTTGCGCTGTCTATACAAACTATAACTACGGTGAGAAAACTGTAATCCAATACTCTCGCGAAAAAAGTAATGTTTATACGTTAGATATAGCTTAACCAACAAATAAGTAGCAATCATGATAAAATAAATAAATAAATTCGGCGAAAGCACTTTTACAATCGTAAATATGATAATCTATCTGTTCATTTACGTCGTTTTGTCTCAGTAACGCATTAGGTGCGAAAATTTTCTGCTCGCTTTCGCTTGAGGTATATAGATACAAATATTTAAGTATTACGAGGATTATAAGTTCATTAACAGGTGCAACAATAGCAGACACCGAATACCAAAGAATTTGCAATATATGGATGTTAGTCAAGCGTAAAACACATAGAGACTATTCCGATATGTATTTGAAACTTGCTGTGCTACATGTTGCTGACATTTTCGAGAAGTTTTCTCGTCTATGCTTTAAGACATATGAATTGGATCCCGCGCATTACGTAGCTTTGCCTGGTTTGGCGTGGGACGCTCTGTTCAAAATAACTAAAGCGGAATTCCAGCTTATCGGCGATGATGAAAAACTCCTGATTGTTGAAAGAGGCATTACGGGCGGCATTGTCTATAGTTCTTCGAGACATACAGTTGCCGATAACAGACAGACTGTCCATTATAATGACAAAAATGACGAAACTTACGTCACATATCTTGGCTTGAGTATCCTATACAACTGGCCGTTGTTACTGTACCTTCCGGTGTCCAATATTTAAATTCGACCTTCAGAGAGGTCGAAATTTCTGTGGTGGAAAATGTGTCAGACGGTTACAGTGTAATGCACGTTCCAGAAGTGCCTCTTGTATAACCTGAGATTAATCACGGTTTTCAGTCAAATTTGTCCATGTGTCTGGATATATATCAACACCATGGAATTGTAATGAATGTGACAAGTTATTTTCGTCCTTGTAGGATCATAAAAACCATATTTCTTAGTAGAGGAATCTGACCAAACTAATGAATAACAGAGTGCGTGAAAAAACGATATAAAACGTTCATGAGTTATAGGACCTAACACTAGCGACTGTAGAAAGGCAAGGGTGGAGCAGTTGCATTAACTGGCAAACTAAATTTTCGAAGGAGTATTTCTTTTAACGAAAAGTTAGTTGCTAATGAACTGAATGGGCCTACCGTAGTTTCTAATAATCTATTTGCTGTAAGAATGGCCATTTCAGATAGTTCGAAAACCTTTCTTGTTGGCTTCTATCATGCATACACATTGTACAAGTTTACGTCAAATCGAACAAAACTGTGCTACACTGACAGAATATCTTAATCTATTGCATTATAACGCTAAAATCTACGATTATGTCAGAAATTATATCTATAGAAGGTTTTATACTTCTTGTTTCCCTGAAAGTAACACATTTAATTTGCCACTGATATACGGTATATACATGTGGTTACTTTTAAGAAAGTCGAACTGAATGATGAACCTATTATAGAATCTGTCAGTCTATGAACAAAAATGCATGCAATGAAGACCGTGTCAGGATCCTTAATGTGCCGAGCAAAGGATATAGAATAGTCTTCTGTTAATATGTTAAAAAGATTGACAGCAATGTTTGTCCTATTTGAAACTTAGAATAACTGTGCAGTAGGGCCTTTTGGATTCATTCAAAGCGCCATGTTATTCTAGCATTAAACAAATCAATGCTAAGTTTACGTGGACTGGATGACAAATGTAGTAAACTTCTGGATAAGGTGAATACGGTGTCTTGAAGTAATTACCGCATGAAAGGGGTGAAGAAGAAGATGATGATGATGACTGACTATATTGTAAACTGTGTATGTGTGTGTGTGTGTGTGTGTGTGTGTGTGTGTGTGATCGTGTGTGTGTGTGTGTGTGTATGTGTGTGTGCAGTAGGGGCGCTGGGTATTTGTGTTGAAAAAGTAAATTGTAGATTGTAACTTTATAGCTGGTGCCTTAAAGCCAAACTGATCATCATCTAACAGGTCCTTAGTTTTCTTTTCCATTCTTTTATATATTATTGTTGGATACGTGTGCTGTTAAGCTGATTGGGCGATATCTGTTGCACTTATCTTCCGTAGCTATCTTCTGAACTGTATGGATGACATCTTTTCCAAAGTTTAACGGTAGGTCGCTAGTGTGACAAAACTTCAGTAGTCGGTTGGTTGCCATTTCACCCAGTTATCTTAGAAATGTCGATGCAATGTTATCTGTTCCTACTCTTCCAGAGCCCTTTTAAATTTTGATTCTAGTATTTGATCCCCTACCTATCCCTTATCGACTCCACTTTCTTTTTCTCTCAGGTCATCAGACAAATCCTCCCCGTCACAGATGTCTTCGACGTACAGTGCTTCCTCTATTCGCGGATCAATTGACGTATCTCTTCTGTTACCCATGGTTTCTTCAGAATTACCTTCTTTGTGAATAGGCCTGGCTATCCAACTTTCGTGAGCGCCTTTCTAATCCTCATCGCAGTATCCACATCTTTAGCGAACTTCAAACGCCTCTCATCACTTCTCATTAGTTCAGTAGCCCACTTCCTTCCGCGCTGATTTTTTCATACGACTCTCTTAACCTTCAGTCTAATCTTCACAGTCCCTAATTACGATCTGAGTCTATGTTCGCCTTACAGTCCAATGTCTGATTTCGGAATGTCCTTCTGGTAATAATGTAATCCAGCTGGAATATCTCCGGGTGTCTTCCAAGTATGCCTCTCTCGTTTGTGATTCTTGAACACACTATTAGCTATTACCATCTCATGTATATTGAAGAACTCAATTAGTCTTCATCTTCCCTCATTTCTACTGCCTATCCAGTAGTCCCTTGTAACCTATTCTTCTATTCCTTGCCCTGCCACTGCGTTATTAGATTTTAATCTTCCTTTACGTCATGGATTACTCGTTCAGTATTCATTGCCTATCTCTTCATCTGCTTTCGCAGTGGGCATGTGTACCTGAACTATCGTTGTTAGCGTTGCTTTGCTCTCAAATCTGATGAGAACAATGTGGCCTCTGAACTGCTCACAGTAGCTCACAATCACGTGTACTTCCTTTTCATAACGAAATCCATTCCTGTTATATAACTTTCTGGCGTTGTTTTAATAACCTTATATTCATCTGACCGTAATCTTTATCCTATTTCCATCTAGCTTCACTGACCACGCTAATATCTATACCAAACATTTGCATTTCCCTTTTCAGACTTCCTAGTTTTCCTATTACGTTCGAACTTCTGAAATTCCCTACTCTGACTCGTAGAATGTAATCCCTTCCTTAGTTATTCCATCTTTTTCTCAATGTCACCTTCATCTAGGTAGTCCCCTCTTGCGGATCCGCATGTGGTCTAATCAGTAATTTTCAAAGAACAGATCATCATGAAACTTTTTCAATTATAGGTCACATATTCTGTGGATACACATTATGTGTCTTTACTGCATTGGTTCCCACTGCCTTCTGCAATCTCACGCAATTAATCATTGCTGATTCTTCCACCCTTTAAGGGCAGTTTCCCACGCCAAGGAAAGAGTGTGTCCTTAACTATGGTTGTTCCTCCGCCCTTTTTAACGAATCAGTTGGCAGAACAAGGATGACTCCTTATGCAGGAAGTCTTCGGCCGTCGTTGCTGATAACACTCTCATCGGATGTGTCGATCTAGAAAAAGCGTTCAACAGTTTGAAATGGTGCAAAATGTTACGAATTCTGAGAAAAATAGGTAGAGGGCAAGGCGGGTGATATACAGTAGGTACAAGAACCAAGAGCGAACAATAGGCCTGGAGCACCGAGAGGGAAGTGCTCGGATTAAAACGGTGTAAGACGGGGAAGCAGTCTTTCACCTCTACTGTTCAATATAAATATCGAAGAAGCTATGACGGAAATGAAAGGAAGGCGAAAGAGTTGGATCAAAATTCAGATTGAAAGGATATCAGCGTTAAAATCGCTGATAACGTTGCTCGCCTCAATGAAAATGAGGAAAAACTGCAGGACATAGTGAATCGAATAAACAGTCATCTGAACGCAGAGAATGGATTGAAAGTAAACCGATAGACGAAAGTACTGATAACTTCAAGAATAGACATCACTTACAAATTTAATTTTAAAACTGGGGACCACGAAGTAGATGAAATGAAGGAATACTGTTGCTCTGGAAGCAAAAGAAAAAAAAAGTATGAAGGAGGAAGAGAGGACGTAAAATGTAGACTAGCAGAGCAAAGAGGACTTTCTAGGTGAAAGCAAAGCTACAAGTGTTTAACATTAGCCTTAAATTGAGGAAGAAACATTTGAGAATGTTCGCCTGGAGCACTGCACTATATGTAACTGAATTATGGACTGTGGGGAATCGGAAAAACGTTCCACATGTGGTATTATAGAACGATGGTGAAAATTAGAGAGACTGATAATAAATGAGGAGCGTCTAATCCAAGAGCATACAGAGAACACTTACAAAAAGAGAGTACAGGATGACAAAACGTATGTTCAGATATCGGGAAATAACTTCCACTGTACTAGAGTGAGTTTTAGAGAGTAAAAACGGAAGAGAAAGACAGAGATTTGAATATATCCAACAAATACTTGTAGAATTTGGTACAAGTGCTAATATCAGATCAAGATATGTGAAGAAGTTGGTGCAGGTGAGGAAGCCACGGTGGACAGCGTCAAACCAGTCATTCGAGAGAGATGGACAGCTTGTTTTGTAATGCGAGTCCAGGACACCCCAGTCATTTTGCAATAATTAAAAAGACACACAGCTATCTTATAGCAAATATATTTGCAATATTCATAAGAAAAATTCCTGAAAATTGTCAACTATGTCTCTAGGTAGAAAGAAAAATTTGGTTACTGGCCCATCTGACGTGGATTATCTGGGTGAAATGGACTGACGATCACTAGGTGACAAATACAAAAATAGTCTGTGAATTTGAGCGATGTTTTGTTGATTGCAACATGAAATAAGTCGTAGGAGACATTCATAGTGAAGAAATAAGCGTTTAGTTGTCCACACAAGTCTTTCCATTGCCCTTCACCATTCAGACTACCAACATTTAAAAATTATTAGACTCAGAAAAATTGGAAATTGGTTTCTTATCTCTTTCTTTGCCTCTCAAATTTACCATATACGTCAAAAGTGTTATCGAATTTTGTGCGCATTTCATGCATCCGACAGCTGCAGATAACACGTTTAAGCCAATCAGCTTTGCAGGTTGTGCATTAGTAGTCCTCCCCACAGCCCGCACGAACGTTCTCGTCACATTCTTCACAGTCATCCAGGTTGGGATCAGTCTTGTGAGTTACAGGGGTCGCTCCTACTCTTCTTCCTTTCTGGTGCTGCTTCTGGCTTCCTCACTTTTGCCTATTCCCCTCCTTGTTTTGTATCTCAGACTTATCAGCCTTTTCTACTTGCAGTTTAATGTTTTCTCAAGAATTTTAAATTCCAACAACACTTGTAGCAGAACCTCGTGTCGTGATTTTTCTTCCACCGTCACGGCTGGAGAGATTTTATTTAGGACTTTCGTCGGTTACTGGACAAACTCTGGATGCTGTGGCTTCTCTGGGATGTTTTGGAACCTGTTCGAAGAAGCACTGCTAGGTTCTCCACTGACCGTAGGAGGTGCTTCTTCCAATGTTGGTTTTGCTGAGTCTTCGGTGGTGAGGTAGGCACGCCCTGGAACAAGTACCATATCGAAAGCCATGATTCTGGTTTCCCTAGATCCAGACGGGGCGTTCGCTAGTGTTGCTGCTTTTGCCCAAGCGGACACGATCAGTTCGCCATCTGCACTTTGTTTTTTGTCTCCCAGGGTCATTGTAGATGAAATTGTTACAAGCAGAGTAGTAAAACGTCTTCATATACCTGAAGAAACAGCTGTCAAAAGGCTGCAGGAAGTGGATCATATGACTTGGCAGACTTAACAATATAATGTCATTAATCTCTGCTCACTCTAAAATGCCCACCATTGAGCAATGGGAGCCATGCCAATCCGAAATAAGAAGGACTTTTCCAGCTGGTTTCAAACAATGGTTCAAATGGCTCTGAGCACTATGGGACTTAACTTCTGAGGTCATCAGTCCCCTAGAACTTAGAACAACTTAAACCTAACTAACCTAAGGAAATCACACACATTCATGCCCGAGGAATGATTCCAACCTGCGACCGTAGCTGTTTCGCGGTTCCAGACTGTAGCACCTAGAACCGCTCGGTCACTCCGGCCGGGTCCAGCTGGTTTCCTCAGAAGAAAATGATCTTTAAGCAAAGGACAAAATATGTCAGAAGTCACAAAGGCTGACTCCTTATTCATCACAACTTCTGATCCAGATGTCTTTCCCCCATTACACACTTTGTTTCTTATCCTTTCCCTTGAAACTGCAGTAGGGAGGAATGTTCACCCCTTCAGCACTGAAACAAAAACCAACTGTAACTGTTTCGCTTTTTCACCGCAAGTAATATTACATTGCGGATACCCCGCGCGCTCCTAGGCGCCTTGTCATGGTTAGCGCGCCTCCTCCCGTCGGAGGTTCGAGTCCCCCTCGAGCATGGGTGTGAATGTGAAACGTTCCCTTAGAAAAATTATGAATGACTGTGCCGGTAAACCTCTTACGTTATTTGATTTTCAAACAGCTGAGCAAAACTGAACGTCCTCACAAATTTCCCTCTTTACTTATTCTGATCATCACTAAACACACAATATTTTTAGCGCAACGCAATCTGACTTTCAATAATCCCTACAAAAGAATGGCCTGACTAACAATAACCTATACCTTTCATGAATCACTTACCTCACAAAAATCTTCGTTACTCGAACTACTGCAACACAGCGAGCGCCAATCTTCTTACTACTGTAATGAATGATCAGGACTGTCTTTATGAGAACAATTTTTGCTTTTGACCAACATTGTATCAATAAGTGTGTGCATTTTATATGTTTGTTATTGTAATTATGAAAAAAAATTTCAAATCAGTATTGGGCACTGTCCAAAACAATTTGTAAAATGTTTTGTGCGGAGCATGGGGGCTATGTAAGTACGCTGTTTAGGTTTTTATGTTGGTAACACCACGTAGCGCTTTGTATGAAAATCACTGGCTGTGCTGTGTGCAGTCTGCGGCTGGTTGGCATTCTTGGAATATTCGCTATTGTAGTGTTGGGCAGTTGGATGTGAACAGCGCGTAGCGTTGTGCAGTTGGAGGTGAGCCGCCAGCATTGGTGGATGTGGAGAGAGCGATGCCAGAGTTTTGATAACGGACTATCTGGACGTGTGTCCGTCAGAAAAAGGATATTTGTAAAGTTGGATGTCATGAATTGATAGAGATACATATTACGACTTTTGGACACTAGTAAGACAAATACATTGTTCGTTCTCTATCAAAATATGACATACATCCTTACAAATTTCCTTTTTCTGGCGGACACACGACCAGATCGTCCGTTCTCTAAACTCTAGCATCCCTCTCTCTACATCCACCACTGCTGGCGGCTCACCTCCAACTGCACAACGCTACGCGCTGTTCACATCCAACTGCCCAACACTACAATAGCGAATATTCCAACAATGCCAACCAGCCACAGACTGCACACCGCACAGTCAATGATTTTCATACAGAGTGCTACCTGCCGTTGCCAACATAAAAACCTAAACGGCCTACTTACATGTGTTGTCCTTAGCGTAAGTTATTTTAAGTTAGATTAAGTAGTGTATAAGGCTAGAGACCAATGACCTAAACGGTTTGGCCTCATAGTATTTTACCACAAATTAAAAAAAAATGTGCTCACATTCCTTGAGCCATGCTTCGCTCTTACTTGCCCAGGTTTATTATTCACCTGTAATCCTCTCTGATCTACACTCCTGGAAATGGAAAAAAGAACACATTAACACCGGTGTGTCAGACCCATCATACTTGCTCCGGACACTGCGAGAGGGCTGTACAAGCAATGATCACACGCACGGCACAGCAGACACACCAGGAACCGCGGTGTTGGCCGTCGAATGGCGCTAGCTGCGCAGCATTTGTGCACCGCCGCCGTCAGTGTCAGCCAATTTGCCGTGGCATACGGAGCTCCATCGCAGTCTTTAACACTGGTAGCATGCCGCGACAGCGTGGACGTGAACCGTATGTGCAGTTGACTGACTTTGAGCGAGGGCGTATAGTGGGCATGCGGGAGGCCGGGTGGACGTACCGCCGAATTGCTCAACACGTGGGGCGTGAGGTCTCCACAGTACATCGATGTTGTCGCCAGTGGTCAGCGGAAGGTGCACGTGCCCGTCGACCTGGGACCGGACCGCAGCGACGCACGGATGCACGCCAAGACCGTAGGATCCTACGCAGTGCCGTAGGGGACCGCACCGCCACTTCCCAGCATATTAGGGACACTGTTGCTCCTGGGGTATCGGCGAGGACCATTCGCAACCGTCTCCATGAAGCTGGGCTACGGTCCCGCACACCGTTAGGCCGTCTTCCGCTCACGCCCCAACATCGTGCAGCCCGCCTCCAGTGGTGTCGCGACAGGCGTGAATGGAGGGACGAATGGAGACGTGTCGTCTTCAGCGATGAGAGTCGCTTCTGCCTTGGTGCCAATGATGGTCGTATGCGTGTTTGGCGCCGTGCAGGTGAGCGCCACAATCAGGACTGCATACGACCGAGGCACACAGGGCCAACACCCGGCATCATGGTGTGGGGAGCGATCTCCTACACTGGCCGTACACCACTGGTGATCGTCGAGGGGACACTGAATAGTGCACGGTACATCCAAACCGTCATCGAACCCATCGTTCTACCATTCCTAGACCGGCAAGGGAACTTGCTGTTCCAACAGGACAATGCACGTCCGCATGTATCCCGTGCCACCCAACGTGCTCTAGAAGGTGGAAGTCAACTACCCTGGCCAGCAAGATCTCCGGATCTGTCCCCCATTGAGCATGTTTGGGACTGGATGAAGCGTCGTCTCACGCGGTCTGCACGTCCAGCACGAACGCTGGTCCAACTGAGGCGCCAGGTGGAAATGGCATGGCAAGCCGTTCCACAGGACTACATCCAGCATCTCTACGATCGTCTCCATGGGAGAATAGCAGCCTGCATTGCTGCGAAAGGTGGATATACACTGTACTAGTGCCGACATTGTGCATGCTCTGTTGCCTGTGTCTATGTGCCTGTGGTTCTGTCAGTGTGATCATGTGATGTATCTGACCCCAGGAATGTGTCAATAAAGTTTCCCCTTCCTGGGACAATGAATTCACGGTGTTCTTATTTCAATTTCCAGGAGTGTATATTAAACATGTAACCTGCTTTCCCAACTAAAGCATTGTCACGGAGGATACTCTCAGCAAAGTGAAATAGTTTTCAACTCTTTCCTTCTTCATCCTTGCAGTTCTGTTTATCCTTCAGCTTTTCTAACTGATAACTCCGAGTCCCGCGCCAAGAAACTTTGAAGCAGATCATAACTCGCTTTCTTGCGTTCCTTATTAAAATTATGAGTAAATTTGAGGCTTTCAGCTATTGTCAAAGCCATCACTCGAACTGTCTCACTGTTAAGGAAAGAATCGTTGGACTGCAATTTTATTATGAACCGCATTATTTTTTTCTCAGCATCAGCCCAAGACGAACTTTCGACACGTTGCCGGATTTTAATCTTCTTTATAATGTCGTTGCCGGCGCATTGTACAAATAGAAGTTGATGCAATATTATTGAATTAAAAACAAAAACTAAAGCCAAAGCCTTATCTGAAATAGAAGCTTTTAAATACACAAACAACATTAAAGCGCTAATTGAATTTACGTTCTTTCTAGTTTTTATTTTTGAAATTATAATTGTTAAATGTGGTGTTCAAAACCACAGTTTTGCACAACTACATGGCATCATGGCGGCCCTGTTACTAAGAGGAGCTTCTAAGCTCACAACTAGGCTCATAAGATACGTGACTAACGTAATACTGGACGCTAGTGGGCCACGCAACATGATGCTGATGTGGAGAAACTTTTGTTGGAAATGGAGAGAAAACTCACATACCTGAACCCACATTTACGCAGTTTATAGAAGTGAAACGTGCAAAAGAATGCAGGTTAAAACACAAAGTGCTCTTATTTCATCAGCCACGTTGCTTTAACACCGTCGTTGGTGCGTTTTTTCGGACTTGTTAGAAATTAACGAATTGTTAATCTGACGCTGTAGTCCATCTCTTTCGGAATTGCTCTCTCTCTCTCTCTCTCTCTCTCTCTCTCTCTCTCTCTCTGCCTGTCTGTCTCTCCACAGTCACATGTAATTTCAATAAAATCTTCCAGCAATCAAATTCCTTTGTCTCATTAACTTAACATTATGGACAAGTAGACCCAAACATTGGCCACTTTAACTGTAACTGAAACGTTTGGTTTTTTTAGTGATAGTTATTTTACAATATGACACCGCACCACGACAAGAAAACTCTTAAGAAAACTGTCTCTGGCCACAGAAACCTTCGCAATTATATAAGTGTACTGTCCGTCAATAAATGGCCGAGTCTGCTGAAAAAAGAGGTTGACATAATGGAGAATGAATTATTCGGGACATCAGTCCGTTAACGGATTTTGTACAAAATGTTGTTAGAGAAATGTCGCCATAAAGTGTCCTAGCTTTACAATGGACTTCAAAACGTCACCAGATTGCACATTGTGGCATGTGTGAAAACACATAAATACTTTCTCGGTGTGAGGGGGCCACGTTCAGGTTACCTGGACGCCATTCAAGTAATTAAATGACCGCCCCCGGTAGCTGAGTGGTCCAGCGTGTTCTGTCAGAGGGCTGTGTGCTCTCTGTAATAAAAAAACTGAGTCAAGCAATGAATGATCAACTTGAATGGATGTCTTGTGACGTCCGGCCAGAACAAACGCAACGAACAATACCGAACAAAACGGGGGGGAAAAAAGTGGTCAGCGCGACGAACTGTCAATTCTAAAGGCCCGAGTTCGATTCCCGGCTGGGTCGGAGATTTTCTCCGCTCAGGGACTGGGTTTTGTGTTGTCCTAATCATTATCATTTCATCCCCATCGACGCGCAATTCGCCGAAGTGGCGTCAAATCGAAAGACTTGCACCATGCGAGCGGTCTACCCGACGGGAAGCCCTCGTTACACGTCATTATTATAAGAAATTAAATATGTGAGGTCATATTGTGGGGCGACTGTCCTATGGAAACGCAGTTCAAAAAACTCCTAAGAATTTCGAGTAGAAGGCCTTAGACATTAATCGTCTTTTGTCGTGCAGCGAGAAAGAAAAGTGTAAGACTCAAATTGACATTGACTACGAGGTCATTATCGGATTCAGGGAAACCTTAGAAAAAGAAACATGAATATTTGCACATGAGAATTTGAATCGCAATTCCTGAATTCGTGTCCAGGCCGTTAACCACTGCCACACTGCGATCGATCCTAGATCTGGAAGCAAAGATTCGGGTTCTGGGCCAGATGTGCTAATGAGGTCCGACCGACTGCCAAGTGATTCTCTGCCAATAGCGTCACTAGATTCAGCATGCAGGGGCCTGGAGTCAGTGTACTGCTCTCCTGTGCGTTGGAAGAGTTGCACGGAGTGACATTTGCATTAGGTGACACTTGCACGAAGCCTGGGGCTCCTGTTTGGCTACCGGCTTTTGGCAGGTACAGGCACACTAACAAGGAAATCTCCCCATCGCACCCCCCTCACATTTAGATCTCATTCGATATACCGTCGAAAACTTAGCACACATCAAGTATTAAAATAGGAAGAAGGTATACTGAACTGTGAAAAAGAAGAGGAATAGAAACAGTGAACCGTCCAGGATTAATTTATGCAACATCGAGCCACTGCGTATGAACGTGGCGACATTGCCGCGTGATCACGGTGTGGGACTCCCAATGGGGAGTTCCGGATTCAAATCTTTCTCGTGCCCTACTTATTTTGCTGTTTCACGAAATTATCAACTGTCCGTCCAGTCATTGACTTGTCTGTTCGATGTATTCAATCTGTGTATGTATCGTGGTGCAATGTCCGTTTGTAACAGCGACGTCTAGCGAAGGGACCTCCTGACGTACCTACCTCCCATTTATTCTGAACTAGTACATTTGTTACGTCTGTGGCGTTTGGTTTTGGAAGTATTGGCTCTTCGTTGTAAAATAGTTCACATCCGCTTATTTGTTGTTTTTCATTTCTGTGAGATGTCTATGAGTCACCTCACCTACTCTCACTATTCATCACAGTTACTTGCAACAGTAATATATTCTTACCACATGACTCTTATTCTATAACCAATGTACAGTATGACAATTGCCAAGACTACAGAAAGAGTACAGACACATCAATGAAAGGACGGACAGCTCATAAAATTATGAAAAAAAGTGGAAAGACGGAAGTTTGAACACAGATCTCTGACTTTATAGCCCATAACCGTTACCGCACAACCACGATGCCGCCGTCCTTACGCGTCGCTCAATGTTGTACATCTTGTGCTTGGACCGTTCACTGTTCCTATTTTGCTGCTTTTTCACAGTTCAGTACGCCTTCCTCTTGTTTTCATGCTTGATCTGTGTTCAGTTTTTTACAGGCTATCCACTGGTCCATTTTACAACTATATCTGAGGGAGATGCGATGGGGAGTTTCCCTTGTGACAAGTCTGACAGTACAGCACAACTGCTCGCGCAGAGCTGGCTCACGCTGACACCACAGCCGCAAGCAACCATGAAACGCTGCAGGGTAACACATTAACGCGTTTCGTGGCAAACCTATTTTTAAAACTATTGTATAAGTAAGAACTGACAAATGAAATTCAGCATAATGAGAACTGACAGTGAAATTCAAGATCTCTTTTAATATTCTCATGATGCAATGAACGGGGGGCATCTAAGTAAGAGACATAGTATTCATTACGACTTTTGTAGCCTCATGATGACTGCGTTTTAGGACAAAATCTGAATTCGCAAATTTATATTTCGTTACCATTTTATTTAAACCTTAAACATAAAAGCAGAGGATGTAAATGAACATTAATTGCTCTGCTTTTCACTAAAAGATCAGCGTCTGGTACCACTTCTCGAGTAAAATTAATACGAAGACAATCCCTTAAGTTGAAGTCTGCCAGTGAGCTTCCGTGGGTGGATTTGGATCTCTTCATTGCGTAAAAAAGCTGCATATACATGTGAGTCTAAACATTAACGTAATCAAAATTGCTGGCTTGTAAACTCATGAAAATTTGCATTGAGGAAACAGAAGTCCATAAGACTAATTTTGATATGAAACTAATCACGCAAACGCCATGCTGTAGCTGTATAAGTTCTATCTCTAGCCAAGTTTCCACACTGCCAACATAACGTGAAAATAAGTGAAACTGCGCAACTCTTTGATCTAGCTGCAGATTCATTCATTGTGTGTTCCTGAGGCGTCTATTTCCTTGCTCTCGTATGACAAATGCTTTCTGCAGTCATATCGCCTAAAACGCCCACGTGAACCATGGACCCTGCCGTTGGTCGGGAGGCTTGCCTGCCTCAACGATACAGATAGCCGTACCGTAGGCGCCACCACAACGGAGGGGTATCTGTTGAGAGGCCAGACAAACGTGTCATTCCCGAAGAGGGGCAACAGCCTCTTCAGTAGTTGCAGGAGTAACAGTCTGGATGATTGACTGATCTGGCCTTATAACACTAACCAAAACGGCCTTGCTGTTGTGGTACTGCGAACGGCTGAAAGCAAGGGGAAACTACAGCCGTCATTTTTCCCGAGGGCATGCAGCTTTACTGTATGATTAAATATTCCGAAGGCAAAATAGTCCCCCATTCGGATCTTCGGGCGGGGACTACTCAAGAGGACGTCGTTATCAGGAGAAAGAAAACTGGCGTTCTACGGATCGGAGGGTGGAATGTCAGATCCCTCAATCTGGCAGGTAGGTTAGAAAATTTAAAAAGGGAAATAGATAGGTTAAAGTTAGGTATAGTGGGAATTAGTGAAGTTCGGAGGCAGGAGGAACAAGACTTTTGGTCAGGTGAATACAGGATTATAAATACAAAATAATAATGGATAGGAAAATAGGAGTGCGGGTAAGCTACTACAAACAGCATAGTGAATGCATTACTGTGGCCAAGATAGACACGAATCCCACGCCTACTACAGTAGTACAAGTTTATATGCCACCTAGCTCTGCAGATGATGAAGAAACTGATGCAATGTATGATGAGATAAAATAAATTATTCAGGTAGTGAAGGGAGACGAAAATTTAATAGTCATGGCTGACTGGAATTCGAAAAGAAAGAGAAATAAACGTAGTAGGTGAATATGGACTGGGGCTAAGAAATGAAAGAGGAAGCCGCCTGGTAGAATTTTGCACAGAGCATAACTTAATCATAGCTAACAGTTGGTTCAAGAATCATGAAAGAAGGTTGTATACATCGAAGAACCCTGGAGATACTAGAAGGTTTCAGATAGATTATGTAATGGTAAGACAGAGATTTAGGAACCAGGTTTTAAATTGTAAAATTGGACTCTGACCACAATCTATTGGTTATGAACTGTAGATTAAAACTGAAGAAACTGCAAAAAGGTGGGAATTTAAGGAGATGGGATCTGGATAAACTGAAAGAAACAGAGATTGTACAGAGTTTCAGGCAGAGCATAAGGGAACAATTGACAGGAATGGGGGAAAGAAATACAGTAGAAGGAGAATGGGTATCTTTGACGGATGAAATAGTGAAGACAGCAGAGGATCAAGTAGGTATCAAGACGAGGGCTAGTAGAAATCCGGGGGTAACAGAAGAGATACTGAATTTAATCGATGAAAGGAGAAAATATAAAAATGCAGTAAATGAAGCAGGCAAAAAGGAATACAAACGTCTCAAAAATGAGATTGACAGGAAGTGCAAAATGGCTAAGCAGGGATGGCTAGAGGACAAATGTAAGGATGTAGAGGCTTATCTCACTAAGGGTAAGATAGATACTGCCTACAGGAAAATTAAAGAGACCTTTGGAGAAAAGAGAACCACTTGCATGAATATCAAAAGCTCAGATGGAAACCCAGTTTTAAGCAAAGAAGGGAAAGCAGAAAGGTGGAAGGAGTATATAGAGGGTCTATACAAGGGCGATGTTCTTGAGGACAATATTATGGAAATGGAAGAGGATGTAGACGAAGATGAAATGGGAGATACGATACTGCATGAAGAGTTCGACAGAGCACTGAAAGACCTAACTCGAAACAATTCCCCAGGCGTAGACAAGAATCCATTATAACTACTGATAGCCTTGGGAGAGCCAGTCCTGACAAAACTCTACCATCTTGTGAGCAAAATGTATGAGACAGGCGAAATTCCCTCAGACTTCAAGAAGAATATAATAATTCCAATGCCAACGAAAGCAGGCGTTGACAGATGTGAAAATTAGCAAATCATCAATTTAAGAAGTCACAGCTGCTAAATGCTAACCCGAATTCTTTATAGAGGAATGGAAAAACTGATAGAAGCGGAGCTCGGGGAAGATCAGTTTGGACTCCGTAGAAATCTTGGAACACGTGAGGCAATACTGACCCTACGACGTATCTTAGAAGAAAGATTAAGGAAAGGCAAACCTACGTTTCCAGCATTTGTAGACTTAGAGAAAGCTTTTGACAATGTTGACTGGAATACTCTCTTTCAAATTTTGAAGGTGGCAGGGGTAACATAAAGGGAATGAAAGGCTATTTACAATTTGTACAGAAACCAGATTGCAGTTATAAGAGTCGAGGACCACGAAAGGGAAGCAGTGATTGGAAAGGAAGTGAGACGATTGTAGCCTCTACCCGATGCTGTTCAATCTATATATTGAGCAAGCACTAAAGGAAACAAAAGAAAAGTTCGGAGTAGGTATTAAAATCCATGGAGAAGAAATAATAGCTTTGAGGTTCGGCGATGATATTGTAATTCTGTCAGAGACAGCAAGGGACTTGGAAGAGCAGTTGAACGGAATTGACAGTGTCTTGAAAGGAGGATACAAGATGAACATCAACAAAAACAAAACGGGCATAATGGAATGCAGTCGGGTGATGCTGAGGGTATTAGATTAGGAAATGAGACACTTAAAGTAGTAAAGGAGTTTTGCTATTTGGGGAGCAAAATAACTGATGATGGTCGAAAGAGAGGATATAAAATGTAGACTGGCAATGGCAAGGAAAGCATTTCTGAAGAAATTTGTTAACATCGTGTATTGATTTAAGTGTCAGGAAGTCGTTTCTAAAAGTATTTGTATGGAGTGTAGCCATGTATGGAAGTGAAACATTGACGATAAATAGTTTAGACAAGAAGAGAATAGAAGCTTTCGAAATGTGGTGCTACAGAAGAATGCTGAAGATTAGATGGGTAAATCACATAACTAGTGAGGAGGTACTGAATAGAATTGGGGAGAAGGGGAGTTTGTGGCACAACGTGACTAGAAATAGGGGTCGGTTGGTAGGACATGTTCTGAGGCATCAAGGGATCACCAATGTAGTACTGGAGGGCAGGGAGGAGGGTAAAAATCGTAGAGGGAGACCAAGAGATGAATACACTAAGCAGATTCAGAAGGATTTAGGCTGCAGTAGGTACTGGGAGATGAAGAATCTTGCACAGGATAGAGTAGCATGGAGTGCTGCATCAAACCAGTCTCAGGACTGAAGACCACAACAACAACATCGCTTAAAAGTGAGCCTTTCTTTTAATTTTTGTGCATCGGCTTCTCGTTGTTCGCCTTCCAAGTGTGCATAATTTTTTGCTTGGAATCTATTGTAATGTTGATGTAAACTGAATTTTTCCCTTGTGTTCAGAGTTTTGAGTAACATTAAGGGAACAGTTAGGGTATCAAGACACCACTGCATGCAATAAACGCATAGACTGGCTTCTGGCACTGATACGTTAATGTTGATGTGTCCGACGGCTTTGAAACTGCTACTTTCCATCCGTACAAATGTCAGTCCGTGCAATTGTCACAGACTCGTTCTCCAGGCCATTGTCGACATTTCTGACCCAGGAGCCGCAACTTCTCTCTCAAGTAGCTCCTCAGTTGCCATCATGGTGTAAGTACAATCCGAATCGATCGAAGGAGCGATCTGTTTTAGTTGCTATAAACATTCACCAGCCAAGAGTGCATAAATATTTCTTTAATTAAAACAACCGGGTTCGACATATGTTGCTGTCATCTTCAGGAGTTAAGTATTCTTTTTCCTATGAAACCTGTTCGTTTTGCGTTGGACCTTGCGCCAACTTGTCATGTGTATATAAACAAGCACATCGTAAAAGCTTTATAATTTTTATGCATATGACAACTTGGCGTCTGGACCGACGTAAAGTGGATCCGTGTAGTAACAAACAGATGTTTTAAGACCTGAAGATGACACCAAAGTTAGTCAAAAAATGGTTCAATTGGTCTGAGCACTATGGGATTTAACTTCTGTCACCTCGAACTTAGAACTACTTAAACCTAACTTACCTAAGGCCGTCACACACATACATGCCCGAGGCAGGACTGGAACCTGTGACCGTACAGGTCGCGTGGTTCCTCACTGTAGCGCCTAGAACCTCTCGGCCACCCGGCCGGCCAAAGTTAGTCGAAAACGGTTATTTTAATTAAAGAAATATTTATGCAGTCTTGGCTGGTGAATATTTACAATAATGTCTTTAACGACATATTTACGTGATAAAGATTTATCCTTTGCAGCCGTTCGTTGTGACCGAACTGTTCTAGGCGCTTCAGTCCGAAACCGCGCTGGTGCTACGGTCGCAGGTTCGAATCCTGCCTCGGGTATGGATGAGTGTGTTGTCCTTAGGTTAGTTAGGTTTAAGTAGTTCTAAGTTCTAAGGGACTGATGACTTAAGAAGTTAAGTCCCATAGTGCTTGTAGCCATTTGAGCCATTTATCCATTGCTCACTGGGTATAATGTTCAGAAAGGCAGTGTCTTTTTCTTCTTTTTTCAAGAGTTGCAGTGAAAAAATTCAGAAATGTCGAGAAGACTGTAAACAACAACTCATGAGTATTCCAGGTCACAGAATACCCGAGAAATTTCTGAACTACAAACCGAATGGGAAAAGTAGTATTGGAAGACCTCGAAAAAGGTGCGAATGATTTTGTTTCTGAGTTCGGACCACGAAGCAGCCTAAACCTTGAAAGGAAGATGATGATACTGATTATGATGATCTACGTGATGTCATATTTACTGTGATATATTTTTGAGGATGTCTTGAAGAGAGGAAGCGGATTACCAAATAAAAAAGTATTTAAAATATGATATACTACTGTTCATATGTTCGTTATGTACAAAGTTACAAAGGAGGTAGTAATTCTGGTTAATGCCTCCCTGGTATCTACACAACATTTATCTTTTTTTATTTTCTTTCTGGTAAAGTATTATTTGAGGTGGTCAAGATAAATGGGACAACCTGCATAGTTACTCTTCGCTCTTAAAAGGCTGGTTTTGAACTTCCACAATGCACGGAGACAGCGGAATTAGATTTTTTGTGAACTGAGCTCGAAGCAAGCAGACACACATCACAGCAGTGTCGTCACGGAACATTAATAGGGCACAGAGTGGCCGGAATTGTCGTGGGCGGAGCGCAGGGTCACGGGCCTCGCCCTAAATCAGCTTAAGGGCGGTTCGGAGCCGGCAGCCGGTGAGTGCTCCGCGCGGGTGACGTATGGCGGGCGGCGGTGGAAGCGATCGCCTCGGCCGGGTCGCCACGCCGGCGGTGACAAATGCCGGCGCTGCGAGTGCTGAGGGGCGGTGTCGGCTGCCGGCGTCTGGCTCTGCGGAGGCCAAGGCGGAGGGCGCAGGGCGCAGGGCACGCTTAATGTGGCGCGTCCGACCACCGCGCCGGAGGCCGCAGGAATCCGATCGGCACTCCCTCACCACACAGCACACGGCGCAGCAGCCCAGCCACGGCGCGTCACGGCCCGTTTGGCGCTGGCTGCGTGCCGGGGCGTACCGCTGCGACTGCCGCCCTCGCTTCCTCTTCCGTTCCGGCAGAATATTGCTGCTGCTGATCTCCTCACACCACCGTTGCCAGAAGGCCGTCCAACAAAAAAACAGCTTCCTAGCGGAAAACACAATGGAAACGCCGGAAGATTGAGAATGAGGAACTACACAACTTGTGGGCGAGATCCAACTCCAACTCTGTGAGCGTAGTGGAAAGTATTCAGCAACCCCCTTACTGCCACGTACTGCCGAGATTAGCTTTTCTCTGTCCTATAGGAGAAAACAGAGTACTGGGAAGTTGGGTTTGTTCTCTATATGCTTCTCCAAATCACACAGAGACTATAATTGAACGGAGGGCCAAACTTTGAGTGATAAAAAGGTAAAATCGTCTCCCGTTGTTGGCCTGGAGACCACCGACCGGTTGTTCATCTTCGTAGCTTAAAAGTTTTCGTTGCTGGCGCAGAGTTCCTCCTTTCCTTTGCAACGTATTGTGTATTTGTGTAGTGTAGGACGTAATAATGAGCTCGGTGGGCCATCAACCAAACTGAGAGACTTCTCTTCTTCCTGCACATTGGCACCTCCTCAACTCAAATTATTTTGTCTCTGTTTTGATAACTGAGGATCTCTTACATGACAATCAGTTTGGCGTTGTTGTTGTTGTCGTCTTCGGTCCTGAGACTGGTTTGATGCAGCCCTCCGTGCTACTCTATCCTGTACAAGCTTCTTCATCTCCCAGTACTTACTGCGACCTACTTCCTTCTGTATCTGCTTAGTGTATTCATCTCTTGGTCTCCCTCAACGACTTTTACCCTCCACGCTGCCCTCCAATACTAAATTGGTCATCCCTTGATGCCTCAGAACATGTCCTACTAACCGATCCCTTCTTCTACTCAAGTTGTGCCACTAACTCCTCCCCAATTCTATTCAATACCTCCTCATTAGTTACGTGATCTACCCATCTAATCTTCATCATTCTTTTGTAGCACCACATTTCGAAAGCTTCTATTCTCTTCTTGTCCACACTATTTATCCAGTTTGGAATTTGGAAAGGTAAAAAAGAAAAAAAAATGGCTGTTTCGACACTGCATCCGATAATGGCAGCAAGACTTAAGAAAAGTTGCTTCATGCGACTTCTCTGCCTGAAAAAAGCGTTTAACAACGTAAAATGCTGCAGGAAATTCAAAATATTCAGGAAGAAGGTGTAATTTATAGGGAGAACCGTGCAATATACTCTATGCATAGGACTAAAATTCAGAGCCAAAGAATATCAATAATAATACTCGCTGATGGCATTGTTATACTCGATGAAAGAGATGAAGAGTTACAGGATATACGGAAAGGGATGAAGAATCTACTTAGCACATAATACCGCTCGAGAATAAGCCTAAGAAAGAGGAATATCATGAAGAGTAGCGGAAATGAAATAGCTGCTATACTTGATATCAAACTTGTGTAGCCGGACGGTGTGGCCGAGCGGTTCTGGGCTCTTCAGTCCGGAACCGCGCTGCTGCTACGGTCGCATGT
The DNA here is from genome assembly GCF_023898315.1 of Schistocerca nitens. Lineage (NCBI taxonomy): Eukaryota > Metazoa > Arthropoda > Insecta > Orthoptera > Acrididae > Schistocerca > Schistocerca nitens. The sequence goes on along the minus strand of NC_064614.1, from coordinate 976,528,900 downwards.
TACAATCCTGCCTCGGGCATGGATGTGTGTCATGTCCTTAGGTTAGTTAGGTTTAAGTAGTTCTAAGTTCTAGGGTACTGATGACCTCAGAAGTTAAGTCCCACAGTGCTCAGAGCCATTTGAACCACTCAACTTGTGTACCACAGACATGATGGAGTGAAGGAATTCTGCTACATTAGAATCAAAATAATGTACGCCGGATGTAGCAAGGAGGACATAAAAGGCAGAGTAGCACAGGCAAAGAGGGAATTCCTATCCTAGAGAAGTCTGCTGGTATCAAACATCGCCGCTAATTTGAGAATCAATTTCTGAGAATAAATGTCTGGAGCACGTAAGTTTTCTTGCTTATTTTTGGTATTCAGGAAAAGTGATGTGAACTCTGTTTTCATTCGATGTCTCATACTTCATATCTGTATACCGGACATTTTCCGAACAGTAGTTTTCAATAGTCGATATATTACACCACAGCCGTTCTGAGTATAAGCAGTGTGATGTTTGGTCGCTAGTAGTATTCTCATTGTTATAGCGTTCCAAGGGAAGCCTATGAGTGAGTTGGGTGTTGATCATGCAACTGGGCGGTATGAAAATAACTCGAAGAGCACAGAGACAACGATACAGAGGATGTTGAATTTAGGTAATATGATTTGGTAAAGATTGAGAAGCAAAGATTTTCAGGTATTATTGCTACTGCATTGTTTGAATGCGCATAGTTTATGATGTGTTTAGAAAACGGAAAGATTTTGTAGGTTTTCTCTTTATTAGTTCGGATTAGTTAGTTTCATTGTTCAGACGTGGTTAAGGAAACTTATTTGTTCACATGGCTTGCGCTCAGAAGTTACACTTTACACCACTCCTTTACCCGTCTATTAATTATTTTTGTGGCAGAAAAATATTTCTAATAAATAATTTAATAAGAAATAGGTTGTTCAGATGATTGTAATTCTCGAAGATGACTTTCAGTATTCACAACATAGTTTTTTTAGTGGTTAGCCTTCCTTCAGTCATTCAAGAAATTTAAATCTCCTCCACCATCTCCTCAAAAAAATTTGGATGTTCAGTAGCGTGTCGTCGCATGGTACAATGCAGAACACAGTGGCTAAAGTAAACGCTTAATCTGGATAGACAAATTGCACGTCCTTGCACTGCACTTCTTTTATTTAGTTGGTTTGCCGCTGCGCTGTATGATTATTTACAGAGTTTCTGTTACGACAGACAAGCCGTAATAACTCATTAGGGCCAGTTTTACATTAAAGTCAGGATACAGTTAAATCTTTGACAGTTAAGATTTTCATTTTGAAATGCTTATCAGGTTCAGCTTAGACGAAGAGTGTTCAGATATAATTTCTCATCCAGACGGTTTCATTCTTACAAGGCAGTGTTACACCTGCATGTGTATTATTTAACATTGGGAATTTTCCTTACTGAGTTTCTGTTCATAAAATCACAGGAAATTTTCACAGAAACAATTTTGGTTATTCATTTTTTCAAAATTCAGTTTGTTATTTTATGTAACGTCTCGTTAGTCTTGTGTGTACTGTGGCATCACTGCTCACTGTACTGCACAATACAGAATTTCAGGACAATCTTTTTATTACACAGTTTAAAGTTTTGGTAGAACTTATATGAAATGTAGTTATACTGTTTCAGACAGTTTGGTAATTGCACCGTTTGTATTTTGCAGGACAACAACACAGGCAAACGAAGTTTAAAATAGGAAACCAGTCCAGGTTTAGCTCACAACTAATAATTTTTTTTATTCGTAAAAGTTACAAACACAACATTCTACGGAAGTTTGTCATGGGCTCTGGGGAGAATCAAAGCTTTTGGGCTCAGGTTCTTTAGAAATACGTTCAGTGGAATGATAAGATAAGTAATGAGGGCGTTATCCGCAGGATCGTCGAAGAAAGAAACGTGTGTAAAACGCTGACCAGATCATGGGATAGGATGGTGCGACATTAGGGAATACCTTCCTTGGTGCGAAAGGCAGATGTAAATGGGACATGACAGGGACTGGAATTTATTCAACAAGTAATTAAAGACGATGCGTTTAAATTCTACTCGGAAATGAAGAGTTTAGCACAGGTAACGATGTCGCTGCTGGTCGCCATAAAACAGTCGTAGGACTCATGACAAAAATTTAATGTGGGAGACTGTACTGAGAACGTGTAGAGTTTAGTGTTACGTTTCTGTCGTTGAGAATGAGAGGCGGAAGGTGTATGATGAAACTTGTTACAAGTATACGGCCTGCTAGTGCTAGTCTCCGAACTTCTCACCTAAAAAACGGATCACCAACAACATTACCACACACCCTCTCTCCGTAAGACACTGCGGAGGCATGTGGAATTAAGCGCAGAATAGTGGCACAGCCTCAGGAACTGGAATTTGCAGGTGACCTCCACTATTCTTCTTGCTGGTCATATACTGCAGGAATTCGTAAAGCTACATTCAGTAGGGACCTCGGATACGTAGACAGATGGAAGGATAAAGAATGAAGAGCGACAGCAACGAAATGATGGAGGCTGTGATTACAGGAGCGCTACTATCAATGAAATCCTCACACTGAACACATCAATTGAAAGTGTAATGTAGAGCACAGGGCAAATACATGTCGTTCGAAACCATGTAGTACTTTGAAGGTGCTCTCCTAGTAAACAGACTGAATATGCAGTGGCTAAACCTGTCTAGATTCTCTATTTAGTTGATTGGAATTACCATTTATTAACACATCTCAGAAGTCGGGACACGCAGAATATGATAAAGTAACAGTGATCTTAAGAGTTATGCAGCAAAACGTGAATAAGCGTGGTTTTAGAAAGCATCGTTCGTGCGAAACTCATCCTTTTTTCGCATGATACGCTACGAAGTGTGAATGAAGGTGATGTGAAACAAGAGCTGTACCATTTCAGACATACAGAGGCAAGCGACTGTGCTGGGACTTGGCCAGTTCACTGCTAATAGCACCAAGTAACCATAACGGGTCTGTGCGTAGCACACGTGTATTGCACCGTAATTAAGAATGAAATTAAAAGTTAAAGTTGCTTTATCAAACTTTGTCAACATATGCTTAAGTGTAATAATGTTTAATTTGCCAAGTATCTGATTGATTAAGTCAATATTTTACCTAAATACAGCGTTCCAAAAAAAAAAAAAATCTGTGACGCTAAATAATAAAGCTAGGAAGCCAGAAATTGGTGATAATCTGCAGATGTATATTAAAATTAACTGGTATAAGTCACAATGTGATTAAATCAATATTTTGGTCAGAACCCACGTTACTAAGAAATATTTAATGTGATAAATATTAGACATATAAATGTGAAAATTTTTATGACGCTTCAGTTCAACGTAAAAATAATAACTACATGACCCCATTAAGTTACATCTAATAGTTCTACTTCTACATCATACTCCGCAAGACACCTAATGGGGTGTGGCGGACGGTAATTTCGGTACCACTATCTGATACCTCCAATCCTGTTCCACTCGCGAATAGTGCGTGGCAAGAATGATTGTCGGTAGGCCTCTGTATTGGCTCCAGTTTCTCGAAACTTCTCCTCTTGGTCAATATGCAAGATGTATGTGGGGAAGTAATATGTTCTTTGACTCCTCCTGAAAAGTGCTGTCCCGAAATTTCAAAACTAAATCTCTCCGTGATGCACAACGTCTCTCTTGTAACGTCTGCCAGTGGAGTTTGTTTAGCATCTCCATAACGCTCTCTCGCCAGCTAAACGATCCTGTGACGAAACGCGCCGCTCTTCGTAGGGTCTTCTCTATAACCTCTGAAAGCCCTACCTGATAGGGATCCCGGATAGAAGAACAGTGCTCAAGAATCGGGCGAACAAACGCCTTATAAGCCTCTTCCTTCGTGGATGAGTTACATTTCTTTAAGATTCTTCCGATGAATCTGAGTCTTGTGTCTGCTTTTCCCACTAACTGTTTTATATATTTTATATGGTCATTCCACTTAAGGTCGCTCCGGATAGATACGCCTAGATATTTTACGGCAGACGCTGTCTCCAGCTGTTTGTCATCAATCGTGTAGCTATACAGTAGTTGATTTCTTTTCCTATGTATGCGCAATATGGTACTTTTATTTACGTTCAGGGTGAACTTCCAGAGTCTGCAGAATTCATCAATTTTCTGCAGATCGTTCTGCAAATTCTTACTATCTTCCGGCGTTGCTAATTTGGTATGTACAACTGCATCATCTGCGAATAGCCTTAAAGAGCAGCCGACGCTTTCTACTAGATTATTTATATATACTGTGCACAGCAACGGTCCTATCGCACTTCCCTGTGGTACTCCGGATAATTTTCGAGTAATTTAATGAAAACTGAATTTGGAACAAAAATGTCCTTATTCGTAGTAGATTAAGTGTATGTTACACGCAAGAAAGTTTTGATTACAGCACGTGATTAAACATACTAAATAATACAGTTCTAGGACCTTGATGTTAATAACAACCAATACATGTTCTCATGAAGTTTTAGTTCAGAGGTCATGTTCTATCGTCATTTCCGTTCTAAAAATTGTAGAAGGCAAAGTTGTAATGCAGTCGAGTCAAAAGATTTTGTGAAATTTTAACCAACTTACCTACATTTATAAAAAATTACGAAGATTCAAAACTGATTAATAACATTGTTATTGAATATTGTGTGTCCGACAAACCGGCTGCTACCGTATGCATAGTGCGGATGACAGCAGGTGTTCCCTTGGCCGTTCGCTGCGCCACATATATAAATACAGCCCGAGAGGCAAGATTATTCTTCACTTCGCACGCAGCCACCGTGAGAACCGCGTCAGTCAAACGCCGGAGTGCGCGCCGCCTCGGATGTCGTCAGAGGCAGGATGTTACAAAACTCTTATTTTCAGTAATAATAGATAGTGAACTTGCGAAGACTGTACACAATCCAGGATCGCCTAGATTTTCACAAAAGTAGCTGTTAATGTGCCGCCTGTAATGTTAATAAATTCGCATGGCATGTGATGACAAGTATTTTCCACAATGGTGGCGAGCATTTATTTTGATTGTAACTACACAGTGCGAAAGACAATGTAGTAGGAACTCACCGTAGAGGTCGACTTTGAACTGCTCATAGTGCTGTTTAGGATAGAGAGATTTACTATCAGTATGAACATAATGAATAGTACAACGTTGTGCGTGTGAAACTTTACCAAATATATGCCTCAATTAGAAATCTAAATCTTCATTTATAATCCTAGTTCTGATCCCGCTTTGCAAAAAGAGAGTAGAAACATTTCTTTCAGTGGGCTGGAGAAGATTGTGGACGTGCTGAGTGGGAAATAGGGCCAATATGTTCTCCATCCCTTTCTGGCTGACCACAGAAATGGTTGCCGGGCTCTCGTAAAAGGCGGCGAACAATATTCTAAAGTTTATGACAATTCTAATATCCTCCTATGACTAATGACTCATGAGTATCGTTATTAATATGATCAAACAACCCACGACCCCACAAAGGGCAAGAGGCAGAGTCCATATTTCTCAGCCGCGCAGCGTAGCCGTGCGGTCTATGGCGTCGTTTCACGGTTCGTGCGGCTCCCCCCGTCGAAGATTCGAGTCCTCCCTCGGGCATGGGTGTGTGCCTTGTCCTTCGTGTCTAAGTTGGTTTAAGTTAGATTAAGTAGTACGTACGCCTAGGGACCGATCACCTCAGCAGTTTGGTCCCATAGTCCTTACCATAAATTTCCTATTTCCTTATTTGTAGATATCCGGAAGGCGTTTCATACGGTGCCCTATTGCAGGCTGTTAAAAAGTACAATCATGAAGAATAGGTTCACAGCTATGTGAGCGGCTCGAAGACTTCTTAAGTTATAGAACCTAGTATATTGTCCTCAACGACGGGTGTTCATCAGGTAGAAGGTTATCGTCAGGTGTGCCCCAGGGATGTGTGATTCTCTATAAACAAAAATGATTTGGCATACAAGGTGGGCAACAATCTGCGGTTGTTTGTTAATGATGCTGTGGTGTACGATAAGGTGTCAAATCTGAATGAGTGTACGAGGGTAGAAGGCGGCTTAGACAAAATTTCTAGTTGGTGTAATGAATGGTAGCTGGCTTTAAATCTAGAAAAATGTAAATTAATGCGGATGAGTAGGAAAAACAAACCTGTAATGTTCGGATACAGCATTAGTTGTGCCCTGCTTGACACAGTCACGTTGTTTAAATACCTAAGTGAAACGGTGCAAAGCGACAGAAATGGATCGAGCATGTGAGAATTGTGGCAGGAAAGGCGGATGGTCGATTTCCCTTTATTGAGAGAATTTTAGGAAAGTATAGTTCATCTGTAAAGGAGACCGCATATAGGCCACCAGTGAGAGCTATTCGTGAGTACTGCTCAAGCGTTTTGGATCCATACCAGGCTGGATTAAAGGAAGACATGGAATCAGTTTAGAGATAGGCTGCTAGATTTGTTACTGGTAGGTTCGAACAACATCAGGTGTCACGGAGATGTTTCTGAAACTCAGATGATACTCCCTGAAGGGAAGGCGACATTCTTTTCGAGGACTGCAATTGAGAAAGTTTAGAGAAACAACATCTGAAGCCGACTGTAGAACGATTCTGCTGCCTCGAACATAAAGCGTGGGTAAAGACCTCGAACATATGTTACGAGAAATTAAGGCTCATACCGAGGTGTATAGAAGTAGTTTTTCCCTCGGTCTGCTTGTGAGTGCACCAGGAGAAGAAATGCCTAGTAGTGGTGCTGGATAATCTCCGCTACGCGCCATACGGTGACTGCGCAGTATCGATGCAGATGTAATGTGGATGTAGAATAATCTCTGACGGCGATCAGGGACAGACAAGCTGAGAGGCAGGTTATTGTGACTACGGAGAAGAAATATTATTGGGTTTTATTTCACAGGGTAACTCCTTATTGCACATATTCTGGAGAATCAGTTACAGACCAGTCAGCTTGTCTCTATAACTAACCTCTCTACCTACATACACTGATGGAAGAAAATCGCAACACCAAATGTAATAAACGTAGGCTATGAAATTTCGTGAATACATTTGTCTAGGTAACAAACTTAAGTGATTAACATCGTGATATCACAGCTTAATGTGAGAGCCATACAAGCCATTGCAAACGTGAAATGTTGGTACATTAATAATCGGTTTAGCTGCCAGAATGTCGAATGCAACCATGTGCAAAATGTTCAAATGTGTGTGAAATCTTATCCGACTTAACTGCTAAGGTCATCAGTCCCTAAGCTTACACACTACTTAACCTAAATGATCCTAAGGACAAACACACGCATCCATGCCCGAGGGAGGACTCGAACCTCCTCCGGGACCAGCCGCACAGTCCATGACTGCAGCGCCCTAGACCGCTCTGCTAATCCCGCGCGGCCGAATGCAACCATGCAACCGTGCAAGCACTGTGTTGTACATGTACCGGATGTCAGTTTGTGGAATGGAGTTTCATGCCTGTTGCACCTGATCGGTAGAAACAGGAACGATTAATGCTGTTTGTGGATGTCGCTGGAGTCGTCAGATGATGATGCCCCGTATATGTTCGATTGGTGGCAAAGACGACAAATGGCTCTGAGCACTATGGGACTCAACATCTGTGGTCGTAAGTCCACTAGAACTTAGAACTACTTAAACCTAACTAACCTAAGGACATCACACACATCCATGCCCGAGGCAGGATTCGAACCTGCGACCGTAGCAGTCGCGCGGTTCCTGACTGAGCGCCTAGAACCGCTAGACCACCGCGGCCGGCGCAAAGACGACAATTTGAAACTCTGTAGAGGATGATGGGTTACAACAGCGGTATGTGGGCGAGCGTTATAATATTGGAAAACATTCCCTGGAATGCTGTTCATAAATGGCAGCACAACAGGTCGAATCACCAGACTGACGTACAAATTTGCATCCAAGCTGACTGGGTTAACCACGAGGGTGCTCCCGCTGGCATATGAAATCGCACACGAGACCATAATTTCCAGTGTGTGTCGAGCTTGTGTTGCACGCAGGCATTTAGGTTGCAGACCCCCAACTAGAACCCTTCTAACCACCACACGGCTATCTCTGGCCCCGAGGCAGAACCAGCTTTCATCAGAAGACACAACAGCCCTCCAACCTGCCCTCCAATGATCTCTCGCTTGACACCATCGATGTTTCAAATGGCGGTGGTTTGGCGTGAGTGAAATGCACGCTACATGCATTTGGCTTGGAGCCTTCCTTGAAAAAACCGATTGCTAACAGTTCGTCGTATCAGTGTGGTACCAACTGCTGCTCATATGGTTACTGCATATGCAGTGCGATGCTCCATAGCCATACGCCGAACACTATGGCCTTCCTCTTCGGCAGTGTCACATGGCTATCCGGAGCCCAGTCTCCTTCCAACCGTCCAGTCTCGTGACTACCGCTGCATAGATTCATGTATAGTGGTTACATTAGTGACAAGGCTTTCTGTAGTATCGCAAAAGGAACATCCAGTTTCTCGTAGCCCTATTAACAGAACATCGTTCAAACTCAACGAGGTGTTTATGACGTCGTCTTTCTAACCTTAAAGGCGTTCTTCACTAACATCAAATCCCCGCTCCACTCACTAGCGTGAGTATTATGCTACTAGAACGAAATCTGAACAGATATCGTATTTCAGATGTATTAACATCCCTACTAACTTTCGTTTATGTCGCACACCTCCTTTGTAGTGTTGCGATTTTTTTCCCGCCAATGTATAGTTTATTCAAAGAACGTGGCTTTCGAACTGTCACGTGAATATCTATGCACGTACCAAATTTCTTAAAAATTTCAGATGATTCCCACACATGCAACTCAAGGAGACGTTGAAAGTTTCTTCTCAATCTTTTTCCTTTCAAATTCTGTGACCTATGAACAGTGGCTATGATATCTATGGCTTATCCAATGACATGTTTGTGCTGATTCAACAGGATGCTGCCTCATCTGCTACATGGGTAAAATTGGAATGTTGGGTTGCTTATGTTATTCCTCAAACCTGTTTATGGTCTCCTTATTTGCCGTTTCGTTAGTTTTAATATCATTATTAGAGTTCATTCTTCTTACATTTTGAACCAAACATATGGACTGCGTTACTGTAAACAAGTAATTCTTCAGTATATAGAATGTATTGCCTAGCAGGTGTTTTTGATAACTTTCAAGTAAGTTAGTTTTAGTAATGTCTTTAGACAATTACGGTGTAACTTTTTTCCTTGGCTGAAAGTTCTGTTTTGAGATTTATGTTTATCTTTTCTCGGTAATGTAAGTTCGAGAACGGCCTTGCCGCAGTGCTAACACCGGTTCCCGTCAGCTCACCGAAGTTGAACGCTGTCCTGCTGGGCTAGCACTTAGATGGGTGACCATCCGGTCTGCCGAGCGCTGTTGGCAAGCGGGGTGCACTCAGCCCTTTTGAGGCAAACTGAGGAGCTATTTGATGGAGAAGTAGCGGCTCCGGTCTCGGAAACTAAGATACGGCCGGGGGAGCAGTGTGCTGAACACATGCCTCTCCTTATCCACATCCAGTGACGCCTGTGGGCTGAGGATGACACGGCGGCCGGTCGGTACATTTGGGCCTTAATGGCCTGTTCGGGAGGAGTTAAGTTTTTTAGTTTTAATGTAAGTTCAGTCGAGATCTTGTTCCATGGAAATGAACGACCTTGTTTGTGCAGTAATTACCAAGGTAATTTTTAATGTGCGTCGTTGATCGGTAAATGTACTCGCATGGTATACATAAAATCCCCAATTTTCTTAAATTTTTACAGTGAGCTCGAGCATTAATTCTGACTAGTTTACAGGAGGCTGTTTTCGGTAGTCTGAAGCTTCACAAGTGTAATGCAAATTCGGACCTCACTCGCGTCGAGGTACTTAACTTGTACTTTCTGCCTGTGCCTCCTGCGATGTGACAGTAAGCCGCCAGTAGACTACAGCTAGCCTGCAAGGTACGCCGAGCTGCCTGGCCGTCCTCTCCCGCAACTATCTGCAGGCCTCCAGACACAGAGCAGTCTCTTTGTTAGGCCGGTCTCTCCTCTGCCGCGGCCGAGGATTACGGGCTAGGGGCCCCCGCGAAATCCGCCTCCGGTCTCCAGCCCCGTCCCCGCGCCGCCAGGAACCCATTTCTTTTAATCAGCGGCTTCCGGTGGCGCCTTCGTGCGGCCCGGGGCTGCTATCGATTAGCCAGGCGCGTCGCTCGCCGCCGATGAAATATTCCTGCCGCGTACCGGCCCGCCGCCCGCGACCAGACAGTCGATCGGCGCTCTTTGTCCCGGCAAAGTGGGGCGCGGGTCCCCGGTCGCTGACCTACACGCTGCCTGCTACTTGCAACTCTGCTGAGGTGTCAGACCCTCCACCGGCTGGCAAGATATCTTTAAGAATGACCACGACACGAGTAATAATGCTGATGAAAATATTGCAGTCTCCAAACGTGAACCGTAATCGAAACAGATTGAAACTGATAGAAATAAGTCAGCAGACTCTACAAGGAACATAAATACGAGGGCAGTTCAATAAGTAATGCAACACATTTTTTTTCTCGGCCAATTTTGGTTGAAAAAACCGGAAATGTCTTGTGGAATATTTCCAAACATTCCCGCTTCGTCTCGTATAGTTTCATTGACTTCCGACAGGTGGCAACGCTGTAGGGAGCTGTTAAAATTGCGTCTGTAACGGATGTGCGTTGCAAACAACGGGCAGTGATCGAGTTTCTTTTGGCGGAAAACCAGGGCATCTCAGATATTCACAGGCGCTTGCAGAATGTCTACGGTGATCTGGCAGTGGACAAAAGCACGGTGAGTCGTTGGGCAAAGCGTGTGTCATCATCGCCGCAAGGTCAAGCAACACTGTCTGATCTCCCGCGTGCGGGCCGGCCGTGCACAGCTGTGACTCCTGCAATAGCGGAGCGTGCGAACACACTCGTTCGAGATGATCGAAGGATCACCATCAAACAACTCAGTGCTCAACTTGACATCTCTGTTGGTAGTGCTGTCACAATTGTTCACCAGTTGGGATATTCAAAGTTTTGTTCCCGCTGGGTCCCTCGTTGTCTAACCGAACACCATAAAGAGCAAAGGAGAACCATCTGTGCGGAATTGCTTGCTCGTCATGTGGCTGAGGGTGACAATTTCTTGTCAAAGATTGTTACAGGCGATGAAACATGGGTTCATCACTTCGAACCTGAAACAAAACGGCAATCAATGGAGTGGCGCCACACCCACTCCCCTACCAAGAAAAAGTTTAAAGCCATACCCTCAGCTGGTAAAGTCATGGTTACAGTCTTCTGGGACGCTGAAGGGGTTATTCTGTTCGATGTCCTTCCCCATGGTCAAACGATCAACTCTGAAGTGTATTGTGCTACTCTTCAGAAATTGAAGAAACGACTTCAGCGTGTTCGTAGGCACAAAAATCTGAACGAACTTCTCCTTCTTCATGACAACGCAAGACCTCACACAAGTCTTCGCACCCGAGAGGAGCTGACAAAACTTCAGTGGACTGTTCTTCCTCATGCACCCTACAGCCCCGATCTCACACCGTCGGATTTCCATATGTTTGGCCCAATGAAGGACGCAATCCGTGGGAGGCACTACGCGGATGATGAAGAAGTTATTGATGCAGTACGACGTTGGCTCCGACATCGACCAGTGGAATGGTACCGTGCATGCATACAGGCCCTCATTTCAAGGTGGCGTAAGGCCGTAGCATTGAATGGATATTACGTTGAAAAATAGTGTTGTGTAGCTAAAAGATTGGGGAATAACCTGGTGTATTTCAATGCTGAATAAAACAACCCCTGTTTCAGAAAAAAAATGTGTTGCACTACTTATTGAACTGCCCTCGTATTTGATCCTTATGAAATTCTCAAAGGGTCTGAAAAAGAACGGTGTGCCTCCGCTTCAGTTTAACTTAACAATGGGATTGGTCACATCGCCTGAAGTTTTTTGTACAGGGAGAATACAGCGAAGGAAGAACCCTATCAGAATTCTAGCTGACCAGATGCTAAGCGACTATTAAAAACCTGTTGAAAATTACCAAATTCCTATCTCACTAGGCGGCTGGGGAAATGTGTACCCGTAGCAAAGATGTAGCAGGCTGCACATGCACAATACGTCAGGCTCGTATTCTTAGTTGGCGGCGCACCGAAAAACAGGTAACACGACTCGCCGCGATCGTAACTTGTAAAACGAATTCCGGTTTTCGTTGATAGTTTCTCAGAAACAACTGTCAGCAGTCAGTGTTCACCCCGATTTGCCAATTCATTTAATATCCATAATAATTACAAGTTGCTTATGCATTAGTGTAAATGCAAAAGAAAATTGAGGATGTGATAGATGACGATGAGTTTGGCTTTAGGAAAGATAACGGCACCGGATAGGGAATTCTGACGTTGCGGTTGATAACGGAAGCAGACTAAAGAAAAATCAAGACACGTTCATAGGATTTGTTGACCTGGAAAAAGCTTTCGATAATGTAAAATGGTGCAAGATCTTCGAAATTCTGAGAAAAATAGGGATAAGTTTCCGGGAGATACGGGTAATATACAATATGCACAAGAGCCAAGACAGAATAATAAGAGTGGATGACCAACAACGAAGCGCTCGGCTTAAAAAGGGTGTAAGACAGGGATGTAGCCTTTCGCCTCTACTATTAAATCTGTGCATTGTAGAAGCAATGATCGAAATCAAAGAAACGTTCAGTAGTGGGATTAAAATTTAAGGTGAAATGATATGAATGATTTGATTCGCTGATGACATTAGTATTCTGAGTGAAAGTGACTAAGAATTGCATGATCTGCTGAATGGAATGATCGGTCTAATGAGTATAGAATATGGACTGAGCGTAAATCGAAAAAAGACGAAAGTAATGAGAAGTAGCTGAAATGAGAATAGCGAAGAACCTAACATCAGTATTGAATGTCATGAAGTAGATGAAGTTAAGGAATTGTGCTACCTAGCAGCAAAATAACCAAAATCGACCTGGAGCTATATAAATGGAAGAAAGACTTAGGCTAAGTAATAAATACATGGCAAAATGAAACTAGCTAAACTGTGAAAGAAAAATCATCCGAAGGATTTACTGTACAGGGTGGTTACAAATTCAAATTACCTTCATCAATAACCAACATATACCCCTAAACTTGTATAAATAACATGAACATCCGTTCATTAGAGGAGTTTTCTTTAGATTTGAAGCATGTAGAGCTGCTTGTGAGAGGTAAAACACTGTTTTCATTGAGGATCTTCGAGACTGGGTCCTCCAAATCGCAACTGAGATGAATATTCCTCATTTTAAGTCGACCTGGTTAAACAGATTCAATAAATCATACGGTGTAGTACGCTGCAAAACAGCCAAGTTTACTTTATGTAACAGTGCAGAGGAGATGCCATTAATTCGTAGCTGATGTGACAAAGTTTGCTGTAATCCACACATCTGCTGTGTCTAACGCTAATCCGTCAGGTGTCGTGAATGAACTGTGAGCAAACCACACTTTATCAATGCGAGGCGGAAAAAGTCAGTCTGTTGAGCAATCGATGAACGCTATCGTATATTCATATACAACAATAACAGTGATGAGTGTGAGTGGAATACTGTTTCCACAGCCTTATACAGTATTTATCTTCAGGGGCCTCAAGGCAGATTAGGACCAAACATTTTATAACCGACCCACAAAATTCAGAAAAATAGCAAAGAATAATTTCTAATATTTCATTCGAAATGGTTTCTAACCATATGCAGAGAATAATTAATAGCTTTCTGTTGGGCTCTGGGCCTGGATATAACGATAGCTCTGTCTTGCAGGAAGATGACGAAAAAACTGTTGATATATTCATATTACACCGGAACAACCAATGTGACTCTCACTACAGAACTTTTTTCGACTGTGGAAATTATTTTTAAAAAATTGTCGAACAATGTAATTTGCTATATGTATGTGTCATTTGAAGTTTATCATTAGTATTCTTAAATTACAGTCATTTGTACATTATCAGTTTGCATGGCATACTTTAGGAATTGCTTTAATTGTGTTCAGTATGCAGCACAATAAGCAGAGCAACGCCCGATACCGTTTTTTCCTGCATCAAAATTCCGTCTAATGAAAGTGGCAATTACTGTGACTTGCTTGACAGCATTAATTTTTTCTCATCAGTGGTGCTTCAAGAATATGTTTGTTTTAGTCATTCAAATTATGCTTCGTTTTCATGTGACAACTACGGGGAATAAACAAGGAAATGATTCATTGTTGATAAAATATAAATTATTGAAAATTGGTCATAAGTTCTGGGGTACTGGAATTTAGAACAGAGAAAATAGTCTTGGTTGCGCAAGACAGGTTTATTTCATCTTCACATGTGACGTGTTTCACCTGTTGTATGCATCATCGGACGATCTAAGGACATTACATAAGCATGTATAAGCATAAATTGCTGTTAAAAGCAGTAATAAATTAATAACTTAAAACTGGCAAGAGGAGGGCATACATCGATGGGACGATAGAGCACAGTGCCACATTTGTGTTACAAGGGGAGTGAGGGATATAAATTTCAACTCTTAAATTTTGCAACTTAACTGATCTTACCGATAAAAAAAATTTCAGCTAATCGCAGCCGAGGAGTCGAAAGTAATTAAGACTACCAAAGAATTGGAAAGTAACAAGAAAATAGCTACTGTCAATGCTTCATTAAATCATCTAGAAGCAACACGAAAAAAGAAGTAATGCTTCTACTTGTGTTTAATCGGTGCACTCCTCCCCAGATCATCCGAGGAGCTATAAACACGGCTAGTTTAGCGTTGCTATACCAAGAATGTGTGAACTCCCTCTCCCTGACGACCATACCAATAAAGAATTAGACAAGCTACGCTATGTAGCACATAAAAATGCTTGCAACCCTTGGCTGGTGAACCGTTTATATGATGAACGAGAAAACTCTGCAGTCTCCTCTATTAATCCTTCCGTTACATCAGCGATGTTCGAAAGCACACGTGTAGCTGTTCCATTTCTTGGGTCGTAATCCTACAACTTGGCTAAGCTATTTCGGTAAAGTGATTTTCAATTTTTTTTCGAAGGGCCCTTCAATGCAACAGACACTCTCCCATAATGAACAATACTCCAAGAAATTATTCCCTAAGTCAGATGGCTGCAAAATTAGACATACAGCTTGTTTCACTGAGTATATTGGTCAAACAGGAGGATCTTCCTCTGTTAGGCTTAGCGGACATCTACTGACTAGAAAGGTCACGTAAAAGAATTTTCCTCCTTCGCCCAGCACGTCCAATCTTCCGGTCATCGGCCCCCATATTTAGAAAACATTAAATTCCTTCACGTTGCCAAAGAAGGCAAGAAGAAAAATTACTGGAAAGATTTGAAATTTCTAAGCGTACTTTTTCAAATTTCCGGATCTTATAAATGAAATAGTCTCTAGAAATATCAGGCATTTTTGTGAGGTGGTTGGTTGAGTGGTTGGTTGATTTGGGGGAAGGGAACAACAGAGGGGTCGTCTGTCCCATAGGATTAGGGAGGGATTTGGAAGGAAGTCGGCAATGTCCTTTCAAAGGAACCTGAAGCGATTTAGGGAAATTACGGAAGACCTAAATTAGGGTGGCCAGACGTGGGTACCTTGACAGCCCTTTGTCACTATAGCTCTAAGAGGCCTTGACATTTGCTTCGCAGTGTAATTGCCGGCGTGACAGCGCGTGCTCACAGTATTGTAAACGGACCATAATTGTTCCATGGGGACGGTTTCTACGTGGGTAAGTTATCATCGTTACAGTTAGTTTTCCGGTTTAGTGTTGTTTCTGGCGCCGTTACTCCATATTTTTACTGAAAAATATTAACTGCTTCTTTATTCTTATTACTACCTAAATGGTTCAAATGGCTCTGAGCACTATGGGACTCAACTGCTGAGATCATTAGTCCCCTAGAACTTAGAACTAGTGAAACCTAACTAACCTAAGGACATCACAAACATCCATGCCCGAGGCAGGATTCGAACCTGCGACCGTAGCGGTCTCGCGGTTCCAGACTGCAGCGCCTTTAACCGCACGGCCACTTCGGCCGGCATTACTGCCTAGTCATTTACCAAAGGTGTATTAGCCTACCCATTATATGGGTGTAGTTTGCACTCGTGAGATTTTTCTGCTTACTGAATATAACTATTTGCCTAAGCTGTGTACCCCTTCCACACTTTAGTACCTTTCTTCTTCCTTTTCTCGTGGTGATTTTAGGTGATGTTATTAAGCATTGACAGTGGCTATGGCTGTTGACTCCCAGTACTATGGGACTCTTATTGCGTTCTAACTACTTTCGATGCCTCAGCTACGATTAGCTAGAACGTTTATGGGTGAACTTATTTATGGTGCTACGAGTTGAAATTTATACGCCGCACCACCCTCTGTAACATAAACGCCACCTTGTGCTCCATAGTCCAATCGAGTATGTCCTTCTCTTGTTACTTTTAATTTATTTATTTATTACTGCCCATTACGGTCAGAGAGAGGCAACAGCAAACCACCTCCTTTAGGACCTTGCATAGTACAGCGGTGTGGGTCTCTCGCACCGTTTCCCTAAGCTCTGTCAAGAAGCATGGCACTTTATTTCCATTCCATTACTGCCTTTTACAGAAATTTACACTCATCCCAGTTTGTGATTTCACCAGAAAGTCTGATGATGCCTAGAACAGGTTAGACGCGCCAAGTGCGAAGATTACATAAATCTACTTTCTGGAACTAAGACAGTTTTTCTTTTCTAAATATCTGTTACGGTTGCTGCACCAGAGCCACTGGGGTAGTCATAGAGTGGAGTAATTTTAAGGGGTACAGAAATTGTTTTAAAATGATTTATGTCTAGGAATTATTTCAGTTCAATTACTTAAAAACCCAATTCATGCAAGTCATCTATAATGTAACATCAAGAACTGTATTACTTTATTTTCCTGTGTCTGTCACCTCTGTAACAATTAGACATGCAACAGTTTATACCTGTGTATAAGAACTGCATGCAATTCAAACGCATTAATGATATATGACATTCTCTTCATGCTTCAAATTCGCTTTTGTCACTGCACGTATTAGAACTATGCCGCGATACGAGTAAGTCTCTTGTCACGGAATTTGCCTCACGCGATTGGGGAAAATCACGATTAACGTAAATCGTGTTGGCCGAACGGGGATTTGGACCACCGTCCTGGAAATTGCGAATCCAGTGCGCTAGTAACTGCGCCACTTTGTTCGGTGCTCCAGACTATCTCGCTGGGTGCTTCCACATAAGAAAATGGAATTTGTATGAAAACAATATGTGGTGCAATATGTGCAAGATGTGCTTAGAAAACTGTGAACATATTTGTAGAATGGACTATGATAGAACTACTCAAAGTTATTAATTCTAAGGAAAAAGTCAGCAGTTAGAAGGAACTAGAGAAAGTTTAGCAGGGGCTTACAACACAGAAGAAAACGTAATCGATCGTCTAGCATTTGGATCACTAATAACGCAATTCACAGGAAAGTCAAAGAAAGCCATACTGACTTTATGACGACTTCTGGGAATATAACAGGGTAGAAACTATCAAGAGAACCAACCGTTTTAAAGGCACTCAAGTGGGAAGAACGAAGAAGATGTGAGCAGTCCCTGCAAATAATCTCAGTTTTTTCCGTGGAAGTGGAAATGGTTCATCTGTATGAGAAAAGCAGCGAAAGGCACGAGATTCAAAAATAATGATAAATGTTGCACCCCACTCATGTCTTAGTTGTGTTTACACTTAGAAGTGGACGGAATGTGGTCAATGGCGCCAGCTGGACCTTGTTTCTCAGAGTAGTATACTCATGTTTTGTTGAGGATCAGACATCCACATCTGTGCGATACGGCATTGCACTGCCTGTTCTACTCCGAATTAGGATGGAATGTTCCTTCGAACATGTATGCATGTCCGAAGGAACAAGTGCTGAGCTGACAACAGCCGTCTGATAGATCCTACATTGCATTGTAATTCGGAGTAGCACAGGCACAACAATATTGTATTTATTCGCCACCACCGAACAAGACACTTTCAAGTAAAATGTCTCCTCTGTATGAGAGTATACATAATGGATGTATAAGCTATAGACCCATGGTTGACGCCGGCCGGGGTGGCCAAGCGGTTCTAGGTGCTACAGTCTGGAACCGCGCGACCGCTACGGTCGCAGGTTCGAATCCTTCCACATGGATGGATATGTGTGATGTCCTTAGGTTAGATAGATTTAAGTAGTTCTAAGTTCTAGGGGACCGATGACCTCAGAAGTTAAGTCCCATAGTTCTCAGAGCCATTTAAACCATTTTTTGAACCTACGATTGACGAAATTTTGGAAGTTATAGGTACAGAAAGCTGGCCAAAGCCTGAAATAAGATCTGCAGAAATTTTTACGAAGTCTCAGACGGTGTTCAGGAAAGATAGATTAGGCAGAATTGGTTGTGGAGTGTCTGTGTCTGTCAGTAGTGGTTATCTTGTAGTGAAGCGAAGTAGATACTCCGTGCGAATTGGTATGGGTGGAGGTTATACTTAACAGCCGAACTAAGTTAATAATTGGTTCCTTCTACCGACCCCCAGACTCCGATCATATAATTGCTGAATAGTTCAGAGAAAATTTGAGTCTCGTAACAAATAAATACCCCACTCGTACGGTTATAGTTGGTGGGGACCTCAAACTTCCCTCGATATGTTGGCAAAAATACTTGTTCAAAACCGGTGGTAGGCAGAAAACATCTTCCGAGATTGTCCTAAATGCTTTCTCCGAAAATTACTTCGAGCTGTTAGTCCACGAACCCACGCGAATTGTAAATGGTTGCGAAAACACACTTGACCTCTTAGCCGCAAACAATCCAGAGCTGATAGAGAGCATCATGACTGATACTGGGATTAGTGATCACAAGGTCGTTGTAGCTAGGCTCAATACCGTTTCTTCCAAATCCACCAGAAACAAACGCAAAATAATTTTATTTAAAAAAGCGGTTAAAGTGTCACTAGAAGCCTTCCTAAGAGACAATCTCCATTCCTTCCGAACTGACTATGCAAATGCAGACCAGATGCGGCTCAAATTCAAAAATATAGTAGCAACAGCAATTGAGAAATTCATACCTCATAAATTGGTAAGAGATGGAACTGATCCCCCGTGGTACACAAAACAGGTCCGCACGCTGTTGCAGGGGCAACGGAAAAAGCATGTGAAGTTCAGAAGAACGCGAAATCCCGAAGATTGGCTAAAATTTACAGACGCGCGAAATTTGGCACGGACTTCAATGCAAGATGCCTTTAATAGGTTCCACAACGAAACATTGTCTCGAAATTTGGTAGAAAATCCAAAGAAATACTGGTCGTATGTTAAGTACACAAGCGGCAAGACGCAGTCAATACCTTCGCAGCGCAGTGCCGATGGTACTGTTACTGACGACTGTGCCGCTAAAGCGGAGTTATTGAACGCAGTTTTCCGAAATTCCTTCACCAAGGAAGACGAATAGATTATTCCAGAATTTGAAACACAAACAGCCGCTAGCATGAGTTTCTTAGAAGTAGATACCTTAGGGGTTGCGAAGTAACTCAAATCGCTTGATACGGACAAGTCTTCATGTCCAGATTGTATACCGATTAGGTTCCTATCAGATTACGCTGATACAATAGCTCCCTACTTAGCAATCATATACAACCGCTCGCTCACCGAAAGATCTGTACTTACAGATTGGAAAATTGCGCAGGTCGCACCAGTGTTTAAGAAGGGTAGTAGGAGTAATCCATCGAACTGCAGACCTATATCATTGACGTCGGTTTGCAGTAGAGTTTTGGAGCACATACTGTATTCAAACATTATGAATCACCGCGAAGGGAACGATCTATCGATACGTAATCAGCATGGTTTCAGAAAACATCGTTCTTGTGCAACGCAGCTAGCTCTTTATTCGCACAAAGTAATGGCCGCTATCGACAGGGGATCTCAAGTTGATTCCGTGTTTCTAGATTTCCGGAAAGCTTTTGACACCGTTCCTCACAAGCGACTTCGAATCAAGCTGCGGGCCTATGGGGTATCGTCTCAGTTGTGCGACTGGATTCGTGATTTCCTGTCAGGAAGGTCGCAGTTCGTAGTAATAGACGGCAAATCATCGAGTAAAACTGAAATGGTATCAGGTGTTCCCCAGGGATGCGTCCTGGGACCTCTGCTGTTCCTGATCTATATAAATGACCTGGGTGACAATCTGAGCAGTTCTCTTAGGTTGTTCGCAGATGATTCTGTAACTTACCGTCTAGTAAGGTCATCCGAAGACCATTATCAGTTGCAAAGCGATTTAGAAAAGATTGCTGTATGGTGTGGCAGGTGGCAGTTGACGCTGAATAACGAAAAGTGTGAGATGATCCACATGAGTTCCAAAAGAAATCCGTTGGAATTCGATTACTCGATAAATAGTACAATTCTCAAGGCTTTCAATTCAACTAAGTACCTGGGTGTTAAAATTACGAACAACTTCAGTTGGAAAGACCACATAGATAATATTGTGGGGTAGGCGAGCCAGAGGTTGCGTTTCATTGGCAGGACACTTAGAAGATGCAACAAGTCCACTAAAGAGACAGCTTGCACTACAGTAGTTCGTCTTCTGTTAGAATATTGTTGCGCGGTGTGGGATCCTTACCAGTGTGGATTGACGGAGGGCATCGAAAGGGTGCAAAAAAAGGGGAGCTCGGTTTGTATTATCACATAATAGGGGAGAGAGCGTGGCAGATATGATACGCGAATTGGGATGGAAGTCATTAAAGCAAAGACGTTTTTCGTCGCGGCGAGATCTATTTACGAAATTTCAGTCACCAACTTTCTCTTCCGAATGCGAAAATATTTTGTTGAGCCTAACATACATAGGTAGGAATGATCATCAAAATAAAATAAGAGAAATCAGAGCTCGAACAGAAAGGTTTAGGTGTTCGTTTTTCCCGCGCGCTGTTCGGGAGTGGAATGGCAGAGAGATAGTATGATTGTGGTTCGATGAACCCTATACCAAGTACTTAAATGTGAATTGCAGAGTAGTCATGTAGATGTAGATGTAGAAGTTTGGGTCTCCCTGCAAGTAGTGCTCAGATAACCAAATGGTAAGGCGACCGCTCACAATAAACGGGAAATCCTGTTTCGATTTCCGGTCCGGCACAGATTTTCACTATCGTCATCCTATGCAGCTGATGATTGTCTACATTCGCTATTACGAAACCGTTTTATGTATCTACATGTGTAATTTCTTGTTAGAGCAACGTTAGGTGTGACACTGAGAGGACTATACAGGGTTGACCAAACGGACGTCCTCAAAACAATGTAGAGACGGGGACTTTTATGGAGAAATCACAGATACCAAGTTTTCCCTATGAATCACTAAGAAGCATTTGGTGTTTGACATATGTATTCTTCTGTTTTACAATATGATGTCGGTCATAAATTTGTATGGAGAGAAAGTGATAGTAGAACAAGATAGCAAAGTAGTGGGTAGACACCAGTTTAGTGCTGTCAAGCGTTACGAAGGATAATCCTACGGTTTTACATCTTCGTTGGTGGTCAGAAACGAAGTATAATGTGACGTGTCGGGTAATCCATGGTGCGGATCGACTTCCACGGACGATAATGGGCATCCGCGTCGTGGTTTGTTCGGGGTACTTAACGAGAGCCACCTTACACGTTCCCAGTTGTGGACGCTGCAAAATTTCTCAGACGTCTGCAGGGTGATCTTGCCTAACTATGGTCCATCAGCCACAACCAACAAGGCGAAGTCTCCAACGTCTCCTTACATTTCAAGGAGAAACAAGCACACTTGCAAGACACCAGCCTCAGTAATTGATCACGCATAAAAATTTGGGCCAAATTTTTAATAGTACAGAGTTATAACCTTTTGAGAATACAGATTTTTAACCTTCCAACATACGGGTTATTAGGCACGCTCTCCGCATCACTGCAGCAGCATGAAGCCCAGCAGCAGAGCAATGCAATTGAGGAAGTGTCTTTGGCGGTAGTTTAACGCATTTCATAATCTGTAAACCACGTTTGCAGGGTTTAACTGTCAGTGCAATATGACTGCTTAACGTTTTTTCGATCTGCACAAAGTAGTTTGGAGCTGAAAGTGTCATAATTTGTCCACCACCGGAAAGTGGTGGTCAGTGCTCCCACGCCAGCAGGTGTAATTTGGCAGGTAAATTAAATAAGAATGCTCCAGGCTCAAGAAGTTCCATGATGTCAGACAGTCACAAGACATCGTCTGCGTGTTGTATAGGTTCGAACAAGAGAGGCGCAAGATATCTATGGAAAATTCTGTGATGTTTGAGAGGCACATGCTGTCTTCTTTCTTCCAGTGTTCAGAGACAAGTCCAAGCAAATCATCCTCTCTTGTTCGGGCAGGAGAGATGCTGTTGCCCACCTGCCATTGTGGCTTTAGAGCATCTCCAAACCAGCTATTGTAGGACATTGAAAATTCACCAAAAATTTAAGTCATTTTTTCGTCTGAATGTTAGTGTTTCGAATTTTGTGTGTGGTTTTTTCACGATTTGTTGTGGGAGGGTGTGAGAGGGGAGGAAATTGGAGGGCAGTGTAATTCTGTTAATGGAGGTAGCCCAACTGAACAATTTCCCCTCCAAAATTTGAACTTCCTGCCATAACGTCCGTGCGATGATGGTACATCTATGGCTTCAAGCTCAACGTGTAACCGATCATCAAATTAATAGTGCTCTTCAGATTGGACCATCAAGTGAACCAGCACTGGGCACTGGTATATCAGTTGCTTTTGCACCCTTTGCTGGAAATATTTCTTCAGAAATTTCTAGAATTCTCAGGAAATATGATGTTAAAAGCGTTCTTTTGCCTTTGTCGAAGACTAGAGGCCTGTTTGGATCTGTTAAAGATGATTTGAAAATGAGAAAGCCTGGAGTTTATAAAATTTCCTGTCATTGTGGAAAAGCCTATATTGGACAGACTATTCGCACTGTTCATAACCAATGTGTGGAACATTAGCATCACATGCGTTTGCTCCAGCATGAAAAATCTGAGCTGGCCGCAGTGGCCGAGCGGTTCTAGGCGCTACAGTCTGGAACCGCGCAACCTCTACGGTCGCAGGTTCGAATCCTGCCTCGGGCATGGATGTGTGTGATGTCCTTAGGTTAGTTAAGTTTAAGTAGTTCTAAGTTCTAGGGGACTGATGACCTCAGAAGTTAAGTCCCGTAGTGCTCAGAGCCATTTGAACCTTTTGAAATATCTGCCATTGCCGAAAATTGTCTCAATGAAGGGCATAACAAGCTGTTTAAAAAGACGCAAATTATTTCTCTTGCTTCTCGTTACTGGCACTGAGTGCTCAAGGAATCTACTGTAATACGATTATCTGCTGACATTATTCATAGAGATAAAGGTTTTCGTTAAAAAAGATATGGAACTGTATTTTACCTGATATAAAACGACAGCTGTCTGATTTTCGACCCACTTCATCTTAATTTGCGATGTATCACTTTGGCCAGGTTTCCCCCGCCGGTGGCGCTGCTATTCTTCACTTCGCAGGGGGTTGCTCTTCCGCTTCTCGCGCAGGTGCAGTGGCCTGTATCTGGGGTGTAAAGGAGCCGCCGTATCTGACGTTGGTTCTTATCCTAATGCTCCCCAAACCACAAGTCTCCATGTGATGCCTCTTACTATCGCCCAACATGTCTCACCTCCCAGTTCAGCAAGCTCTTGGAATCCATCCTTACCCTGTACATCCATCACCACCTCCACCAACACCACCTCTTCCCAAACACCCAGTATGGCTTTCAACCTTCCCTCTCTGCGACGACTAACTCCTACGCCTCACCCACATCCTCTCCCTCCAGCATAACTCCTGTCGCTCCGCCTTTTTTTGTCTTCCTAGACCTCGAAAAAGGCCTACGACCGTGTATGGCATCCTGGTCTCCTGTTTAAGCTCCCGACCTACGCCCTTCCTATCAACTATGTCCGTCTGATTGCCTACTTCCTCTCCCGCTTTCCCTCCTACGTTTCCATCCATAACGCCGATTCCCGCACCTTCTACCCCCCGTGGTCGTGCCACAGGGCTCTGTTCTCTCCCCTCTCCTCTACCTCCTGTATACAGCAGATATGCCCCAACACCCCCCCCCCCCAACCCCCCAGTCCACCACCTGTAGTATACCAATGCCTTCTTTGCCCTTGCTCCTACCCTTCAACTGTCCCAACGCCTTCTTCAGACTCACCTTGACCTTTTTGCCACATGGTGTAACCAGTGGCTCGTAAAAATCAATCCTTCCAATACCCAGACAATCATCATAGGTGTCTACTCTATAGGGCAGTGTTTACGTGAGTGTTCAGTGTTGTGCCTCGCCTTTTTAAGTGGTGCAAACAGACGCCTTACTGTTGCTAGGTATGTTTCTAACTCTTGCGAACACAAACCAGACGGTCGCCGTATTTTTAAATTGTGCCTATCTAATTACTATGTGTTTTAATCAGCATCACCGACCCTTTACTTTTATATTTTCACTTGCGCAACATTTCGCTATGTTACAGTTTCAAACAATCACAGTTTTATCGCCTGTTTTTCTTGTTTTGTTATCTCCTCATTATGTTCTTAACTCTTCTGTAGGCTGCAGAGCGGTAGCCAGCCCACTCGCTCTCCCCCCTCTGGGAGGGGGGGGGGGGTAAACGAAATTCAGTAAAGAAAAAAGAAATGATGTTGACTCAGTTCCGGCGTAATTGTGTACTCAGAGATCGCAGCTGAAGATGGCGGCCAGATGAATCGCCGTAATATCGTGTAATCTCGTGTAATCTCGGCAGCATATCCATGAGGAGCATAAACATGTAAGACGCCGGTAAATCTACAGAATCACATTAAAAAATCCTATACACAGACTGTAGGTAATGCTACTCCTAATTTTTGGTGTTGTGTTGAAATGCTGATCATTTGTGTATCGAATCCCGTATTACATACACATTATACTAGTTTCTCTCCAGCATGCCACATTCTGTAGATTTGATGGAGAGCAGTGTAAATTCAAAGATCGTAAGAATGGACTGCAAAAATACATCGTAACAATCGCCACCTAATCTACAACTAGTTCCATAGTAAATACTCTGCAGTTTCAGTAAATAAAGCGTCTCGGGAAGAGACTTCAAAGACATGGAGGATAGGAAGTCACACCATGTCGAACAGTTTCTCTTCCTGTTAACTTCGGTTTCTCTGAACATTAACAGCCATTGAGGCTAGCTCATCGTAGGCTCGTGCTTGAATGGCTCCTTTACTGATCACCTTTGAACAGAGCAAAATGTTGTCGTTGCTATAGTTGTTGTGATTATCGGTAGGAAATCTGGTTTGATAAAGCTCTGCACAGTTGCTCATCTTGTACAAACTTCAACATCTTAGCGTAAGTACTGCAGCCTACGTCCATTTGAAACTGCCTATCTCTCCCTCGATAACTTTTACGCCCACAATTACCACCTTTACAAAATTCATGGTTCCTTGATGACAAGGATGTATTCTGTCAGCCGGCTCTTCTCTCAACCAAGTTGTGCAATAGATACATTTTCTCTCCGTTTCGAATGAATTCCTCTGGAAATGTAATTAACGTTTTTGAAAACAGTATAATCAACTTTTGAAAATCTGTAAAATATTCTACCACGGTTAAAAAATTTTGCAAAATGAAAACGTTTGCTACACACAAATTAAAGATGCTTTCGCGCCATGACCTGCATGTGTAATAAAACTGAATTGTGAAATGCCACATTTGGAAAATAACTTGTACACAAATGGTTGTCGGAATATTTCAGCAGGCCTGTTTAAAATATCAAAACGTTTGTTGTTATTCTATTTGTTATAGTTGTTTTAACGTGAAAGTTTTATTTAACGCATTAAACTCACTTTATTATTTTGCTTGTAGTTTACCGTGTATACGCATATTCTTTTAATTCATAATGAGTAACTCATTATTATGGAACAAAAGTACTACAGAAATGATCATCGGTAAAGGATGATTGATACGGGTGGGGGGGGGGGGGGGGGTAGGGGAACGAATAGCGACGTCATCTGTCGCAAAATCACCCGTGTCTTCTCAAGGGAAAAGTCCCGGCATTTGCCTGAATCGATGTAGGGAAATCGCAGGAAACATAAATTAGGATGGGTGGACCCGGGCTTGAACGATCGTCCTCCCGAATGCAAGTCCAGTGTGCTAACCCCTTGCTACCATGATTGGTCCACATACATTGAACGAAATTTCTTCACATAATACGCATGACAGACAATACGCTATGAAACAATTCAGCAAGATTCTCAGATTGTGCAGGGTGATCCTCTAAATACCTTGATTCGCAACAGGCATATTTTAGTACACTGGAAAACCTCGGTAAAAAGAACTGAAAACATACTAGTGATTGCAGGTTGATTATGTTATTTCTGAAGTGCATATTGACATAATAATCATTAAGCAGATTTAGGTCTGAAAATCTTATCACAACACTTTTAACATCAAAAGCCACAAATGCACAACAGCTGAAACTGTCCCGTCAAAACCTTTTGGGATCGCCTCGTCCGCAGGTATGACGCTCAAAGTGTCTAACAATAATATAATAAGAATCTAACAATTATATATACTATTCCCGTGTACTTGGAAGAAAACTGCTGTCAAATATCTGTTTCCGGGATTAGACGTTAGTTTCCAAGATTTTGACGCTGTCACAAGGACATTTCATGCTTCACGAGGAGATTCTCGAATTGATGGCCTAAACTTTCCATTAGTTGAAAAGGAAGATAAGAATTTTGCCAAATACAGAGTCTAAAGGCTGGGTCGTGTAACTGTGAGTAACTGATAACAAAGACTGTACAATAAACTCAATTTCTTTTGAACCCTTTTAGTACAAAGTAAGTGCAGAGTGCAACTCTGCTCTTAGCAGTTACACAAATTTTCAGCCGCCATAACTCAGATGTGCTTGTTACTTACACAAAATGGCCTCGTCGATGATTTTCATCGTTTATATGGTTTCGAGTTATAAGATTTGTTTCCTTCCGAGGTCGAATATTCGTAGCGCCATTCTAAAATTCAGTACCCATCTGGGACCCGCCATGAAATTGTGTAACTTTACTTCCCTGCTCACTTCCAACACAGTCTTTTGAAGATCAGTATCATGAATAACCGTTTGATGATCCACAACTTCTAATACTTTATATAATGTTCAGCATCTTATTATATCTAGAGACATTTTGAAGAACACATCTTTCCCAGAGATACAGCTGTACCGCTGAAGTATGATTTCGATATTTATGCTTCATGGGTGAAAGTGATCTTTTCTTCTTCTTTCCAATTTCCCACCGTAAATTTCATATATTCAAAATTTAGTCCTGCTTCTGAAAAAAGGACTTTGCCTCAGATAAAGGACTCCTCATGAGTTTCTGATACATCATCATCTTCATTAACTGCTACATCATGGATATCAGATCCATCAAAGCATAGCCATTATCTTCTTCCTTAACAGCCGATTGTACAACAGTGCTGTCACAAATCAATGTTGCAGTGGTGTCCTTCAATTCCACTTCCACTTCATGGAATTTCATACTACCGAAGTGATCGAATACCATGCGGCAAATATTAACTGGAGCAACGGTTGGCACTTTTTCCATTTGTGAAGAGATGAATTTTACGTGAAATATTAATATTCAGGTCCACAACAAGTTTCCTCAACAATACAAGTACAGTGAATAGAGAGAGATGCAAAAGATTGTAACGAGGACCCGTAATAGGAGCAAGCGGCAGAAGAAACTGCTGCACTGATGTGTCGCCGGCTTACTCTGAGGTGACACAGCACTGCAGCAGGAAGTAATGGGAATGCGAGATGCACGTATACAGATGGCCGTAGTATCGCGTACACAAGGTATAAAAGGGTAGTGCATTGCCGGAGCTGTCATTTGTACTCGAGTGATTCATGTGAATGTGTGACGTGATTGTGGCCACAGTACCGAAATTGACAGACTTTGAACACAGAACGGTAGTTGGAGCTAGACGCATAGGACATTCCATTTCGGAAATAGTTAGGGAATTCAATCTTCCGGAATCCATACTGTCAAGAATGTGCCGTGAATGCCAAATTTCAGGCATTACCTCTTACAGCAGACAACACAGTGGCCGACCGAGAGCAGCGGCATGTGCGTAGAATTTTCAGTGCTAGCAAATAACACTACGTGAAAGACTCACAGAAATCAGTGTGGGAGGTACTAGAAATGTATCCGTTAGGACAGTGCGGCAAAATTTGGCATTAACAGACTATGGCAGCAGAAGTCCGAAGGCAGTGCCTTTGCCAACAGCACGACATCGCTTATGCTGGGCTGGTTATCATATGGCCTGGACACTAGACGATTAGAAAACGGTGGCCTGGCCAGATGAGTTCCGATTTCAGTTGGTAAGAACTGATGCTATGGTTCGGGTGCTACGCAGACATCACGAAGCCATGGATCTAAGTTGCCAGCGAGGCAGTGTGCAAGCTGCTGATGGCTCCGTAATGGTGTGGGCTGTGTTTACATGGAATGGACTATGTGCTCCGGTCCAGCTGAACCGATCACTGTCTGGATGGTTATGGTCGGCTACTTGGAGACCATTTGCAGCCATTCGTGGACTTCATTTCCCCAAACAACAATGGGATTTTTGTGAATGTCAATACGCCATGTCACCGAACCACAGGTACTCGAGATTGGTTTGAAGAACTTTCTAGACAGCTCGAGCGAATGATTTGGCCAGCCTCATTGACCGACATGAATTCAATCAAAGATTTATGGGACATAGTGCAGAGGTCCGTTCGTGCACAAAATCATTCACCACTTTTCTCATTTATGGACAGTTGTAGAGGCAGCGCGGCTCAGTATTTGTGCAGGGGACTTCCAACGACTTGGGTGCATGCCACATCGAGTTGTGCTGCACTACACGAGGCAAAAGGTGGTGCAGCACGATGTTAGGAGGTAACTTTTGTCACCTCACTGCATATAGTGGGAGGCGCCAGTCAGAAGAAACCAGCGAGCACAGCTCTCGGTAGACGTGGTCTTTGGCGTTGCCAACCAGCAGTACAGCAGCGTAGAACTTGAGCTGCTAGTTGGCGAACCTCTATGTAGTGCTTGTCGCAGCCCGCCGCGAATCTTGGCTGCAGCTAGTGAGAAGCGGCTCCAGACAAGACGGGCCACCACATTGGTTGTATTGTGGTTATAACTTCGCACCTTACAAGGGCTTATCTACGTACTTACCCGTGATTTATAACCGGATTTAGGTATCATTTGATAGGTTGTACATCGTATATTTGAATATTTAAAGAAGGTTGACATTGTCACGTACACCTTTAAACAGTTGTTAACGCTTATTGCATGAAAGGTGATGGATCGTCTTTATTATCAAAACAGTGTAATGAATGATTGCCTATACTAGCAGAGGTTGGAACCCCAGTGGAAATGAAAAGGCAGGCGTAACTCAGACCCCGGGTGGAAAGGCCGCGGACAGGTGTGTTGGTCCTGTTTAACACAGGAAGTGGCCCTAGACGGACGGTCGGGCACATGAGCGCTGGAGCACAATAGAGCGGCGTCTGGCAGGTATTGTAGCAAGGCCGGAAGTATAACTCAATAATACTTCAGAAACTCTGAAAATCTTGGATGCCACAGAGAGGAACGAGAAAGCGTTACCTCAGAAATCAAGCGGGCTAGGTTATTTCCGAGTATTTTTACTCTGAGAAGCGTACCATTGAATGAATTCCTAATTAACGGGTATAGGAATTTCCACGCAAACTTAACGCGCTGGACGACAAAAGACTAAAATATGGTTGGTCGGCGTTTGGAAGGATCTGCAGAAAGGGAGAATATTCCATGGTTTCGAGAATATTATGCGCCTTCTGCAGTTACGAGGGTAGGGAGCCGAGCTTTGCTGGGAAGGGCCGGCCGGAGTGGCCGAGCGGTTCTAGGCGCTACAGTCTGGAACCGCGCGACCGCTACGGTCGCAGGTTCGAATCCTGCCTCGAGCACGGATGTGTGTGATGTCTTTAGGTTAGTTAGGTTTAAGTAGTTCTAAGTGCTAGGGGACTGATGACTTCAGAAGTTAAGTCCCATACTGCTCAGAGCCATTTGCACCATTTTTTGCTGGGAAGCCAGCAGTGGAGAGAAAGAGGTCTTCCGTTTAGAGCGCCCGTGTTTGACGGTCGCTTAGTATCAGCTTTTGTTGGTACAGATGGTGAAATACCTGGGCTAGCAGCACAGAGCGGATTTGGTTATAATTGTGGAAAGGTGCCAAAATAAGTTATTGTCAGTTGAACTCAACACATAAACTTTATTTGTTAAAACATACAATCACACCAGCAAGAATCAAAACTCTCAAGGTCTTAACAAAAGGCCTCCTTTGATTTTAGACCGGCTGAAGGCCACATTGAAAATACAAGGCACAAGGCCTAAGCAAGGAATTGAGGTACAGGAGTTCTTCTGGAGGTTTCAGTTCATTACAAAACAATTTTTATCTTCAATATAAATAGGCTGAAAGCCTTAGCCTAAATTTTTCCCATAGAACTCAGCTGAAGGCCATACATTAATCAAGAACAGTATTATGGCTTAAGGCCGTGACAAGGATTTTCAATGTTTAATCTAAATAGGCTGAAAACTCGGCTGGAGGCCGCAATCAACAAAACAATCTAACGATGTAAGGCCTAGGATGAAGTGCGTTCAATTTGAAAAGGCTGAAGGCCTTATCTTACAATATTTCGCCTAAAACTTGGCTGAAGGGCTCATGGTAAAGAATAACAATCTTATGCCTCAAGGGCATGACAAGGATTTTGAGTTTTTAATTAAAGAGAGATTAAAACTCAGCTGAAAGCCACACACCATGCAGAAAACAATTTTACGGCTTAAGGCGTAAAGGGAAGAGCTTCTAATTTCAACTAATATAGGCTAAAGGCTTTATCCTAAAATGCTTCACATAATACTCGGTTGAAGGCCACATACGGAACCCAAAGAATCTCAAAGCTTAAAGACTAGGCAAAGAAATTTCCAATTTTTAATCTAAGGTGGAAAACTCGGATGAAGGCCACTTACAAACTAGAAAATATTTCTTACGGCTTAAGGTCTAGACAAATATTTTAACTTTTGATTTGAAAAGGCTGAAAATTCGGCTGAAGGCCACATACCAACTTGAAACAAATTTATGGCTTAAGGCCTAGACACAAAGAATATTGAATTTTAATTTTGAAAGGCTGAAACTCGGCAGAAGGCCACATAGCAAACAAGAAACCATTTCTTCTTTTTTACAGCTTAAGGCCTAAGAAGAAAAGCATTGCAACTTTAATAATCTAAAACCCGGTGAAGCGCATCGACAGAGCTGCATCAATGCCAAAGAGATCGTCATTAACAGCCCCTCAACTTTTTTGTTCACTCTTCTGTGTATTATTCTTGTCAGCAAGTTTGGTGTATTAGCTATTAAGCTGATCTTTCGTTAGTTCGCGCATTTAGCTTCGTTTACTACATCCGGGATTGTGTGGATGATACTTCTCTGCTAAGTCCGATGGAATGTCCTCATACCCATAGATTCCTAGCGTCGCATGTCAGCTGGTGGCTTTGATGCACTTCAAATTTTTTGGCGTGGTGTTATGAAGTAGAATACGGATTAGCTAGTGGCTGAGGTTGGAGGACTATTGGGGGAGGCGGAAAGGATGTGTGCGAGCGTGTGGCGTGTGGCATGGGAGATGTGTGTGTGGGTTTGGGGAGGGGGGGGGGTCGTGGGGGATGTCAGAGCAGCAGCTGCGGTAAGTGGCCGCTCCACCACGCCGCGGTGTCATTTACGTGCTGCCCGTCCCCATTCGTGGTCGATACAAAATCCATACAGTAGCGACTCGCAGCTGAGTACGGACGTGTTTGCGACAACCACCACCTGCCGCTGCCTCTTCGAACCACAACCACGCTCCCTGCAACCCACCACCACCTCCAGTGAGGGGAGCTGGGAGAGCGGGAAGCTTATTCTGGCTCCTCCATTATGTGTACGAGTCGCTTCCGGAGGAATAATATTTTGGGAGAGTTTCTCGTTCTGAAAAGTTCTCTTGTACTATTGCAGGCCTAATTTTCGAGGCATTTCAAGACGTGTCCAGTACTCAAGTAGTACCGAAAAAATGAACTACATATACACAACACGCGCATACATTGTAAGTAGGCTGTTTAGGTTTTTATGTTGGGAACGCCACGTAGCGCTCTGTATGAAAATCACTGACTGTGCTGTGTGCAGTCTGTGGCTGGTTTGCATTGTTGGAATATTTGCTATTGTAGTGTTGGGCAGTTAGGTGTGAACAGCGCGTAGCGTTGTGCAGTTGGAGGTGAGCCGCCAGCAGTGGCGGATGTGGGGAGAAAGATGGCAGAGTTTCGAGAGCGGACGATCTGACCGTGTGTCCGTCAGGAAAAGGAATTTTGTAAGACTGGATGTCATGAACTGATATATATGACATCCAGTCTTACAAAATGATGACTTTTGAACACTATTAAGGTAAATATATTGTTTGTTTTCCACCAAAATCTTTCATTTGCTTACTATGCCTGTCAGTAGTTAGTGCCTTCAGTAATTAGAACATTTTATTTAGCTCGCAGTATTGGAGCTCGCTGTATTGCAGTAGTTAGAGTTACGAAGATTTTTGTGAGGTAAGTGATTCATCAAAGGTATAGGTTATTGTTAGTCAGGGCCATTTTTTTCTAGGGATTATTGAAAGTCAGACTGCGTTGCGCAAAAAATATTATATGTCAGTTTAGTGTTGATCAGAATAAGTAAAGAGAGAAATGTCTGAGCACGTTCAGTTTTGCTCAGCTGTTCGAAAATCAAATAACGTAGAGGTTTACCAGCACAGTCATTCTTAATTTTTCTGTGTGGATGTTTCAACATGTGCACACACACACACACACTCACAGACACACCCAGAAATACACACACACATACACACATACACACACACAGACAGACACACACACACACACACACACACACACACACACACACACACACAAGCTCAAGTTTTTTTAGACTGCTACTAGAGGCAACAGAGAACTCTGCGATACTGATACAAATGTACAGAACTGGATCTTATGTCGGAAGTAAGTTCACGACTGGTCAGATGTTTTCCGGAAGGGAAAGCATTTTTTTTACATTCGTTAAATTGTAGTCTGTCTATGAGACAAATATGATGAGATGTCGGGTGGAAGAAAAGCGTTAGCTGATTGGTTAGTTTAAACTAATCTTCTGTAATCCAAGGAGGAACTCTTTTGGTTCAGCACGTCGTGAACGTTCGTGGACGTAAGAATCCCGGTTTCTAGGAGATTCATTATAATCGAATTGAGAATACCTTCATGGATTCTGCAGCAAAGCGATGTTACGGATGTTGGACTATAATTTCGCGGACCCGCCCTGCTACGGTTCTTATATACTGGAGTCACCTGCGCTTTTGTCAAGTCGCTTGGGACGTGCTGCTCGAGAGATTTGCGCTAAATGCAGTCTAGGAAAGGGCCAATGCCTTAGCGTACTCTTCGGTAAACCGAGTTAGGACGCTGTCGGGATCTGGTGACTTGTTTGTTTTCAATTCCTTCAGTCGTTTCGCTACGCCAAGGGTGTTTATTATTGCACTACTGGCCATTAAATTTGCTACACCAAGAAGAAATGCAGATGATAAACGGGTATTCATTGGACAAATATATTGTACTAGAACTGACATGTGATTACATTTTCACGCAGTTTGGGTGCATAGATCCTGAGAAATCAGTACCCAGAACAACCACCTCTGGCCGTAATAACGGCCATGATACGCGTGGGCATTGAGTCAAACAGATCTTGGATGGCGTGTACAGGTACAGCTGCCCATGCAGCTTCAACACGATACCACAGTTCATCAAGAGTAGTGACTGGCGTATTGTGACGAGCCAGTTGCTCGGCCACCATTGACCAGACGTTTTCAGTTGGTGAGATATCTGGAGAATGTGCTGGCCAGTGCAGCAGTCGATCATTTTCTGTATCCAGAAAGGCCCGTACAGGACCTGTAACATGCGGTCGTGCATTATCCTTCTGAAATGTACGGTTTCGCAGGGATCGAATGCAGTGTAGAGCCACGGGTCGTAACACATCTGAAATGTAACGTCCACTGAAACATCCTAGCAGATTAAAACTGTGTGCCGGACGGAGACTCGAACTCGGGACCTTTACCTTTTGCGGGCAAGTTCTCTACCAACTGAGCTACCCGAGCTAAGTTGGGTGCGACCATCATTATGCTGTAAACAGAACCTGGATGCATCCGAAAAAATGACGTTTTGCCATTCGTGCACCCAGGTTCGTCGTTGAGAACACCATCGCAGGCGCTCCTGTCTGTGAGGCAGCGTCGAGGGTAACCGCAGCCCTGGTCTCCGAGCTAATAGTCCATGCTGCTGCAAACGTCGTCGAACTGTTCGTGCAGATAGTTGTTGTCTTGCAAACGTCCCCATCTGTTGACTCAGGGATCGAGACGTGGCTGCACGATCCGTTACAGCCATGCGGACAGGATGCCTGTCATCTCGACTGCTAGTGATACGAGGCCGTTGGGATCCAACACGGCGTTTCGTATCAGCGATACGATAAACGGCAATCGCGATAGGCTACAATCCGACCTTTATCAAAGTCGGAAACGTGATGGTACGGATTTCTCCTCAGTACACGAGGCCCCACAACAACGTTTCACCAGGCAAAGCCGGTCAACTGCTGTTTGTGTATGAGAAATGGGTTGGAAACTTTCCTCATGTCAGCACATTGTAGGTGTCGCCACCGGCGCCATCCTTGTGTGAATGCTCTGAAAAGTTAATCATTTGCATATCACAGCATCTTCTTCCAGTCGGTTAAATTTCGCGTCTGTAGCACGTTATCTTTTTTGTGTAGCTATTTTAATGGATAGTAGTGTATATCGTCCATACGGCCGTCTCTTCGACAGTCAATTGACGGATGTTTGTACGAATCTCATGTTCATTTACACTGTGAGACGGGACGCTTCAGATCAATTAATACCACTAAGTTGTGGAGGTAGCAGACATGGTGATGAAGAGGGGAAGCCACCATGACACTGTATGAAGAAAAACCTCTCGTATACTGTTCATCGCTGTTCAGTAATTCGCACAACCCGTCGGCCCTAAATCTGTCCAGGTCGGACACTGTGCCTGCTATTGAACCGCTCCGTGTAGAGCTCGAGAAGGGTTTCCGCCTACAGCATCGTGTGATACCATCATCATCATCATCATTTAAGACTGATTATGCCTTCCAGCGTTCAGTCTGGAGCACAGCCCCCTTTAAAATTCCTCCATGATCCCCTATTCAGTGCTAACATTGGTGCCTCTTCTGATGTTAAACCTATTACTTCAAAATCATTCTTAACCGAATCCAGGTACCTTCTCCTTGGTCTTCCCCGACTCCTCCTACCCTCTACTGCTGAACCCACGAGTCTCTTGGGTAACCTTGCTTCTCCCATGCGTGTAACATGACCCCACCATCTAAACCTGTTCGCCCTGACTGCTACATCTATAGAGTTCATTCCAAGTTTTTCTTTGATTTACTCATTGTGGACACCCTCCTGCCATTGTTCCCATCTACTAGTACCTGCAATCATCCTAGCTACTTTCATATCCGTAACCTCAACCTTGTTGATAAGGTAACCTGAATCCACCCAGCTTTCGCTCCCATACAACAAAGTTGGTCGAAATATTGAACGGGGCACAGATAACTTAGTCTTGGTACTGACTTCCTTCTTGCAGAAGAGAGTAGATCGTAGCTGAGCGCTCACTGCATTAGCTTTGCTACACCACGCTTCCAGTTCTTTCACTATGTTGCCATCCTGTGAGAATATGCATCCTAAGTAGTTGAAACGGTCCACCTGTTCTAACTTTGTTCCTCCTATTTGGCACTCAATCCGTTTATATTTCTTTCCCACTGAATTACTTTCGTTTTGGAGATGCTAATCTTCATACCATAGTCCTTACATTTCTGATCTAGCTCTGAAATATTACTTTGCAAACTTTCAGTCGAATCTGCCACAACTAAGTCATCCGCATATGCAAGACTGCCTACTCTGTGTTCACATATCTTAATCTCACCCAGCCAGTCTATTGTTTTCAACATATGATCCATAAATAGTATGAACAACAGTGGAGACAGGTTGCAGCCTTGTCTTACCCCTGAAACTATTCTGAACCATGAACTCAATTTACCGTCAACTCTAACTGCTGCCTGACTATCCATGTAAAGACCTTTAATTGCTTGCAAAAGTTTGCCTCCTATTCCATAATCTCGTAGAACAGACAATAACTTCCTCCTGGGAACCCGGTCATATGCCTTTTCTAGATCTATAAAGCATAGATACAATTCCCTGTTCCATTCGTAACACTTCTCCATTATTTGCCGTAAGCTAAAGATCTGGTCCTGACAACCTCTAAGAGGCTTAAACCCACACTGAGTTTCATCCAATTGGTCCTCAACTAATACTCGCACTTTCCTTTCAACAATACCTGAGCAGATTTTACCCACAACGCTGATTAAAGAGATACCTCTGTAGTTGTTACAATCTTTTCTGTTTCCATGTTTAAAGATTGGTGTGATTACTTCTTTTGTCCAGTCTGATGGAACCTGTACCGACTCCCAGGCCATTTCAATGATCCTGTGTAGCCATTTAAGACCTGACATTCCACTATATTTGATGAGTTCCGACTTAATTTCATCCACCCCAGCTACCTTATTGCACTGCAACCTATTGAGCATTTTCTCCACTTCCTCAAATGTGATCCTATTTCCATCATCATTCCTATCCCATTGTACATCGAAACCTGAAACAATACTGATCGTATTTTCACCTACATTGAGCAACTCTTCAAAATATCCCCTCCATCTGCCCAAGGCATCCACAGGATTCACCAGCAGTTTTCCTGACCTGTCCAAAATACTTGTCATTTCCTTCTTACCTCCCTTTCAAAGATTGCTAATTACACTCCACAATGGTATTCCAGCAGCTTGACCCATAGTCTCCAACCTGTTTCCAAAGTCTTCCCAAGATTTCTTCTTGGATGGTGCAATTATCTGTTTGGCTTTGTTTCTTTCTTTAACATAACTATCTCTGTCTACCTGAGTTCTAGTATGTAGCCATTTTTGATAAGGCTTCTTTTTCCTTTTACAGGTTGCCTTGACTGTGTCATTCCACCAAGCTGTTTGCTTCATCCTACTTTTACACACTACTGTTCCAAGACATTCTTTAGCCACTTCTAGTACTGTGTCCCTGTACCTTGTCCATTCCTTTTCCAATGACTGTAATTGACTACATTCAACTAACTGGTACTTTTCTGAGATCGCTGTTATGTACTTGTGCCTGATTTCCTTATCCTGAAGTTTCTCCACTCTTATCCTCCTACATATGGACCTGACGTCCTGCACTTTCGGCCTCAAATCCCAATTTCACTGCAGATTAAATAATGATCAGTGTCATCAAAGAATCCCCTGAATACACGTGTGTCCCTAACAGCCTTCCTGAATTCCTGATCTGTTATTATATAGTCAATGACAGATCTGTTTCCCCTGCCTTCCCAAGTATACCGGTGAATGTTCTTATGTTTAAAAAAAGAGTTTGTGATTACTAAGCCCATACTGGCACAGAAATCCAAGAGTTGTTTCTCGTTCCTGTTGGCCTCCATATCCTCTCCAAATTTACCCATAACCTTTTCATACACTTCTGTTCGATTTCCAATCCTGGCGTTAAAATCACCCATGAGCAGAACACTGTCCTTGTCCTTTAACATCTACATCACTGAGTGCCTCATAAAAACTATCCATCTTATCTTGATCTGTCCCTTCACATTGCGAATATACTGGCACAATCCTAATTTTCTTGCTAGACCCTGTCAAATCTATCCACATCAGTCGTTCGTTTACATACCTTATTGCAACTACGCTGGGTTTCATTTCTTTCCTGATGTAAAGCCATACACCCCATTGTGCTATTCCTGCTTTGACTCCTGACAGGTAGACCTTGTATTCTCCCACTTCCTCTTCTTTCTCACCCCTTACCCGAATGTCACTAACAGCTAAAACGCCCAGCCCCATCTTACTTGCAGCCTCTGCCAGCTCTATCTTCTTCCCAGAGTAGCCCCGATTGATATTAATAGCTCCCCATCTCATTACCATTTGTTTGCCAAGTCGTATCTTAGGAGTCCCTGGTTTGTCAGTTAGAGGTCCGAGGCATTTTGCTCAGATTGTTGCCAGCATCATATTTAAAGTACCAGGGAAGCAGGTTGCTAACCTTACTTGCCCCGAGTCCCATTGAGTTTTACCCCTAACGGTTGAGGGACTAACCGATGGATTTGGTAGCCTTTGCCGTATGAGCACAAAGGTGACCATGACTCAGAATATGTCCTAGATGCTCAGCCTTATTCCAAAGTAACTGTTATCCCGACTGTCGGGACCACTTACTTGGCCACTCATACGTTGCCCGTAGTTCATGAACTAGGACATGACTACAGGAACCCACACCATGAACCACCGTGTGATACCAGCTGCAGTAAAATATGCTTTGGAGGTCGAACACCGAATTGCATTTGACAAGAGATTTATTATTAAATGGGCAAATGGTGTCTGGAATAGGGCAATAAAAGGAACGAGCGAAATAACTTCTGAAGACACCCTTAATGAAAACGGCGGTTTACAGCTAAGGATAGCTTGGAACCCGGCTATCGGACAATTGAAGTGGGTACAGTCCGTCCGACGAAACATTATATGCGAAATCCAACACTGAGTTAGCAAAAAGATCAGAAATTTCATTCAGTCTTATATTACCTAAACATTTACCTCGACTATCATAATATTTGAAACTAGTGTAAGAGTTATATAAAATATATCTATAAAAGTTATTGTCAAATGACGAATGCTACGGTCAAAATAATTATGCTGTTGGAAATTGGCATATTAACGCTTTCCTACAATACTAACACACTGGGCTAACGGATGACTCAATGTATGGTAGCGCTTAAGTTAAGGAGACCAAGAGATGAATACACTAAGCAGATTCAGAAGGATATAGGCTGCAGTAGGTACTGGGAGATGAAGCAGCTTGCACAAGATAGAGTAGCATGGAGAGATGCATCAAACCAGCCTCAGGACTGAAGACCACAACAACAACAACAAGTTAAGGACATACAATGTTCAAAGCTGAAAAGTTGAAAACAGCTCAATATGCACTAATGCTGTTTCATTAATCACTTCAGAACCACTCATGTGTATTATAATGACTCTAATGGTCTATTGTGATCTGAACATACAAAATAACAGAGAACTGTTTATCTCGTTTAATATCAGTATTTTACGTTTAGAGAAACTTTGTACGTTTAGCGATGCTAGGAATCTCTTTGCGTATTTTAATATGGAGTCTTATATTTCAGCTAATGATGTACTTTCAGCGTAGGTAATGGTTCGAAAAGGAACGGACACGTTCTAAACTAGTCACCAATAACCCAAAATTCAGAGCAACTGAGACAAGACACTAAAGAAATAATTACCACACACAACGCTGCAGTTGGCGACAGTGACGCTAGACGGCAGCTTCTCGCCATAAGCACGACATCAGCAACCACACCCAAGTCACCATTGCACAGTGACCGAGGGACACTCGACTGAAAAATCACTGACAATTAACCACTTGACGCGACTGGAAGCTTGAGAACGTTTTATCAGATTGATTCATAAGTAAATGTGACAAATCACTTAAGCCGTCGTCAGACGGACCATGCATTCGACAGTCAACGCTGAGTGTGACGAGTTTCCGACTTCATATCGTGGAAAAAGCACTCTGCGTCCTCATTCCGAACGTGCAGAGCGATATCAAGGACGTCAGAGATTCTGAACGCACGTTTGAACGTAGACCACTATGATGGAAAAAAAGCCACCTATGTCACATGCATGCTCTCTTTTCAGTACAGAGTGAGAAGACACCATATTGGTTTTCAGTTGAAGCCAATATTTCATGGTATAATGGGATTATACTATAAATGATGAAAGTATGTGAATGCAACTTGCCGCTAACTTGGTGTAATGTCTCTCACACATGAACCTGTATAGCAAAGTAAGGGCCTCCTGTTTTTATCTTTAGGCTGATCCGTGATAAGACAGGCAAACAATTATAGTAATGGAGGATTCTGCGTATTTTCTCTAATTTCATCCGCTCTCTCTCTCTCTCTCTCTGTGTGTGTGTGTGTGTCCTTTATCTATATACAGTTTTAAATATATTATTTAATTACGTGAACTCAGCCCAATAGAATCTCTGGTGGAGCCCTTCGTCTTAATATTCAGCGGCTGGCTTGCTGTAAAAGATCTTTATATCTATTATTTTTGTTAAGCGCTGCATTCAGTTGGGAAAATCGATCGTTTGAACAATTCGTTCATTTTACGACAGATTTAGAATTTCAGATGTGTCCGAAGCCTTTTTGGACGATTTTATAAAATAGCGGTGATTGCAGGCTCTCTTCGTCACAACTGAAACTTCCCCACTAATTACAGGGCCAAGAAAATCATCAATGATTCAGGTAGAGAACTCATTCGTCATTCACTCTAGAATAAAAGGGTCACAAACCTTATTTCTGAGGAAAAATTGTATATTCAATCCATCTCCAGTACATGTTCCGTTTTCTGTTGATTCCAAGTCTTACTTAATTTGCGTTTACAGTTTTTCTCTCTCTCCAAATAACCCGCTAGTAGCACAAACGTTAATAGCTCGCTTTAGCGAGAAGAAGAGCAAATATGTCTCTTTTAGCAACCCGACAATCTTCCAACAGCTACTTCCGAAGCTGTCCTCTTTATTCCTCCCCTGACAACCATGGAGAATACATACGTGTCTCTCTGTTCTTCCAAAGAATAAACGTACTAGAAAAATACCTTGGCGTCGACGAGCTGTCGGCGCATGTATTACTAGAAAATCCGATCAAATACTTTCCAAAAGGGAATAAATGTGGATGATTTGATTGATAATTATTAATTATTGCTTGGTAGAGGGTAATTTTCCGTGGGTAGATTACAACGGGTTTTACATTGTAGCTTATTTCCTGCAAATATATGCCGTTTGACAATACCACTTCACTGAGAATCTCTCGAAAATCCATCGTTATGGGTGAGGTCTGTTGTAATAAAATAACGGGCTAGTCTTAAGTTGTTGGTAAAAGTATTTTCGTACTGTAATTTGCATGTTATGAAAGTATCCCGATTGAAGGTAATGATACATTGAAGATCCATGCAGTGCTTTCGAAAATCACAGCCGGCGGCCAAAGCTAGCATACCTGTCGGCTGGCCGCCTGGTGACTGCTGCACCCTCTTAACGGGTTCTCTCTCAACTTATGACTACATCACGTTAAAGGGAGATCCCTTGGCGTCAGTTACGTAATTGCTTCCTGTTTCAGCATGAGTACAAAAACATATGCAAGTATATGTAAGAGATGCTGCGACTGAAAATAATTACATGTTTGACTTCAATAAACCACCAAGTAAATTAATGTAATGTTTATCTGTTGCCTGAAAATGGTAGCATGGGCAAAACCGATTGTCTGTGAATAGTATCCATTAGGCTAGCTCTTGGTGGTTGCATGACACCAATGATTAAACAAACTACCAAAGCACGTTATTTACGTTATACTACGAGTAATTTGATGAACCATGCCTTCTCTTTGGCGTTATCTAATGTAACTTCCATGAAAATCTTAGAGCAGACACATTAGAATTGCCAAGTGTTAATATTTGCATTAATGGAAACGTCTCTGTGAGGATAAGATAACATCTGATGTTATTATAATCGTCTGCGAACACTATTATAGACTGATTCGTACTTTGAGAATAGTGTACATGGCACGTACCTTCCCATCGTAGACTACTTCTGCCTATTGTGTGCTGCTTCCACATGCTAGTAATGTATTTAAGGTGTAATGTAATCAGGCACCCGCAGGTTAGACCAGTTACAGCTACAAAGTATCTTAGATGACAATACTTTGTGAAACAGGTCTCTACAAAATTGTCAGTTGATAACAACTTTTGGAGGTCTAATTTCGTGCAGTGTATTGAAGCTGTGGTGTGCAGTTAAAATTTGTTCTCATCACTGTGTGTCTAACGCATCCCTCGATGAAAATGTGAACAAAGTTTTATTGATTTGGGAGCACTGTGTCAGTCTTCTTTGTTTTTTTCCGCCAGCCTATATTCGCTCCAAGTGCGCAGTCGTTAAACGTGATTCAGACTCTCCCTGCCATTACCGCGTACGTTGCTCCGAAGTACGAGAAGCAGAACAGAGCGCGGTTTGCCAGCGCCATAGAAAAAGCCCATCACGAAGCGAGGTGCATGTAGCAACGCACCGAGCAGGCTCGTACGCTGAGATAAGACCGCTAACGACGGTCGACTGGCACGCAAAGGCAAATGGAAACAGGACAAACGGGATTACGCGATTACATCAGCGACGTGCGGATTATGCGTCGGAATATTTAAAATGGAATTTAATCCGCCGTACCAGCCAGCGCTGGTAAAACAACAGAGGGCGCGCAGTCTACACGTCGGAGCTACTTTTGTTCCGCTGATAACGCACGAGTTTCTCGGAATTAGCGGAGAAAAGGAATGTAAATCTCGTTTCTACAGTTCGGTGGTTTCTTGTCCACTTGGTAAAAGTTCTTCCGCGTTGTGGCGTTGCGGGCACATGACGTGGTAACGAAAGCAGTTTAGAGACAAGTGGAGAATCATTTTATCGACGATACGGCCCCAAAATGCGAAATACGTTAACATAAACGACTGTGACAAAGGACAGATTATGTCCCGATGCCTGGGGACGATAATCTAGGAATCGGCGACTCCAGCCGACTATACTCGTGGCAGTGTCGCGAACATCTATAATGGGTCATTTAGCAGGACTGCAGTCTGGAGATAAGATTAAGCTCGATAAGAAGCCTGCTGCTTCGGCTGCGAGGAGAGTGGCTGGCCAGATGGCGATTTCTGGCAGTGGAGAGGACAGTTGGTCGCTCGCATGGCGACCACAACCCTGGGAACGCTGGACAAAGAGAATCTGTCGCGTTCTCGGAAGTGTTTGTCTAGACGCCTTGCGACCCCTGTGATCGCTGCGGAACAGTGACGGCTCTGGGAATTCCGAGCCCCTTTGGCAAACCCGGAATGGAAGTATCTCAGCGGCTACCTTGTTCTGCTTTTCAATGGCCAGTAACAGCTGTGATTCTCAGTCCACCATTATGCCGGCTAATTCTCCTGGAAGGAGGAAGACAGGCAGTAGGGGTAGCAGAGAACAGAGCGACTAACGACAGCTTGTCGCTGAAATTTTTTATGAGACAGGCAGCCATAAGAGGTCAAGGGAGTACAGGTGGGGAAACAGTGGTGAAGGCAGTGGATGTTAGCTCGCAGGACGAGAGGGCAACTTAGCAAAGAACCGGTCGAGGTAAAGGTAAAGCGCCGTAGTAAAGTTTCTGTAGATAGATTTATGAATGGGAGCAAATAATTCCGATGGGTTCGTAGTATGTGGGTTTCAGCAACTGTCAGGAAGGACTGGAACGGTCTAAGCGTGTAACAGAGACTATTTTAAACATTATTTGTTGTCGTGTAAAGAAGAAGAGTTTATTAGAGCACATAAAAATGGAGACTAGAGGAGAACTTATTTGTCAAAGTGTGGAAGGATGGAAACGGATAGTAAACGACGTGAACAGAAACCATTTTCAGAAAGGTTCAAATGGCTCTGAGCACTATGGGACTTAACTGCTATGGTCATCAGTCCCCTAGAACTTAGAACTACTTAAACCTAACTAACCTAAGGACATCACACGTCCATGCCAGAGGCAGGATTCGAACCTGCGACCGTAGAGGTCGCGCGGCTCCGGACTGTAGCGCCTAGAACCGCTCGGCCACTCCGGCCGGAAAACCCTTTTCACTTTTAATTTATATTGCCATATCCTTTTAACGGCTACTGTCTCCACTTGTAACTGTCAAAAGCACTCTGTACCCTCATTTCATTTTCATTATCCGCCGTAATCCTATTTGTGATGATAGGCTGGGCTAGTGTGTAGTGTCTGTATGTCTTCATTGGTTTCCCTGAAGGTTCGACGATCCTTATGAACGGACAATGGGTCTTTCTGACTGTCATATGGGCCACAGATTTCTGTTTAGAATAATTCCCCTTGTCTCACTCCATAAACCTTTTACAGTGAGACTGGTGATTCAAAACAATCGGAGTTCTCGGTGTTGGTAGAGTTGATATTACAAACTGTCGAGAGTAGTTAGCTTGATTTATGTTAAGAATTGCATTGTGCAGTACACAGTTATCTAGGATCATACCACTGTCGGATCCGGGTCGGATCCTAGACCGAAATCGACCACTAAAGCAGTACAA
Source organism: Schistocerca nitens (assembly GCF_023898315.1). Taxonomy (NCBI): domain Eukaryota; kingdom Metazoa; phylum Arthropoda; class Insecta; order Orthoptera; family Acrididae; genus Schistocerca; species Schistocerca nitens. The sequence goes on along the minus strand of NC_064614.1, from coordinate 976,484,538 downwards.
CATCACCTCCACAAGATACGACTTGATTTAAGTAGGCCCTCTGCTGTGACCAAGCGTTTCTAGGTGCTTCAGTCGGGAACCATGCGCCTGCTACTGTCACAGGTTCGAATCCTACCTCAAGCGTGGATGTGTGTGATGTCCTTAGGTTAGTCAGGTTTACGTAGTTCTAAGTGTAGGGGTCTGATGACCTCAGATGTTCAAGTCCCATAGTGATTAGAACCATTTGAACCATTTTTGGTTTATGTAGTAAATTTAAGAAAGACAGCCTTGCACATTTTTGCAAGGTCGTTGAAGGACGATGAAGCCACAAGTGGGCGACAAGGTGTGGACGTCCTCGGTTCATCACGTAACATGGAGTTCGGGGACAAGCCTGTGCTGAAAATTTGGATAGGGATAGACTGCGATCTGCACAATGCTGGCGGAGGCACAAGTGTTTTGGAGGACACCGTTTGGTGCACAATGGTGGACATCGGACTACGCAGCGGACGACCCGTACATGTTTTTATGACGATTTAGGGATATCGCCCGTCGGTTACGACTACACTGGACAAGGTGTCACGAAACTAGCTCGCGGGCAATCGTGAAAATATCACCTGGTCGGATGAATCATGTCTGTTGCAAGACCAGGTCGATGGTCGTGCCCAGATAGGGCGTCATCCAGGCTCCAGGCGAATTAATACTGTAAACATGCACCAAGCCACGGACACAGGTCCACAGGTCGGTGGGGGCAATATTATGCTATGGGCAAACTTCTCCAGGGTTTCCATGGAGTCGCCGCTGGTAATCGGAGGCACCACGACAGCTGTGTGAACTTTATTGCGTATTATCTACATCCTTTCATTCATTATGGCTACCCCGACAGTGAAGGCATGTTCCAATTGTACGACTGTCCATGTCACAACGCCAGGCTCGTTTTACGTAAGTTCGTGTCAAAACATGTTGATGTGTTTGCCACCAAATTCTTTGGATCTGAACCTCATGGAACATATCTGTGACCCTATCTGGCGCCAGCTCCGTATCCACAAACCAACAGCTTAGAATTTACGAAAACTGAGTCATATGTACGTAGACATTTGGTACCACATACCCTCAAAAATCTGCCAAGGAGCTGTCGAACCCATGGCACGAAAAATCATTGTTTTATTACTTTCCAATAGAGGACTGGCACGATACTAAGCACGTGGTCATAGCGTTTTGATTCATCGGTGCACATACTGCAACGGATTATTGGCGAGCGGCGGAGTAAGGTATAGAGGTTGGGAAAAATGATACTGAGGCAGAAAATATTTAGAATAAGACTGACTCGGATCTGACCTTTGTTAATGAACACCACAGAAGATGAATGAGCGCCAGTGCGGCTCTGCCTGAGGGATAACCGCAGTACAGTTTTCATTTTCTGCTGTAGCTCTGTGAGTGTGAGGATTAGTTTTAGTACACCTGAGACTGCAATTCGCCCCAAAGATGGAAGTCACAGTGAGTGAGGTGTGGCGATCAAAGTAGCCAGGAGACTGTACCTCCTCTTCTTCACAGGACACCTCATACATTTTACATCAAAGCTATAGCTTTCATCAGCAAAACGCCGAGAAATTCTAAACTGAAAGATGTTTCACGCAAGGAGATTCCAAATCTCGAAAACGATTCTCGCCAATCTTAGAAGTAGTTTTTAGTTTCTTGCACCGGAAAACTAAAGATGGATACGTATTAATGGAACACGTCTGACCACCTTCGAGTGGCAAATGACTTCGAAGTGCTTGCCTCAAGTGCTGTTTAACAACAACCAAAGCGGTCTGGAAGTAGGTCTGTAAATCAGCTACAGTAAGATGAAAATATTTTACAGCGAATATGTACAGGTGAAAGAACGTTAATTCGTTGTGTTTAAGGAATTTGAGGACTCTGACTAGAAGCAGTGCAGACAAGTGCTTTTGGTCAGCTAAATAAGATTTTCAGAAGGAACATTGTTGTGAGTTTGAAAATGAATGCTTGGAATCTGTATGTATTAGCTGTTTTGACTTACGACAGCTACATAATGGATTCTAAAACGGCTCAAGAACTAAGGGCTACAAAGATATGCACTTTCGTCATCACTAGGACCAACAGGAATACAAACAAATTGATCAGGGAACAGACTGGACTAGATGACTTAATTGCAACTAAATTTAAAATGAAATGAAAGGTAACGAGGCATATAGACATCATAATGTTATGTCGTAAAGATATACCGACTCACATACGTTGTTTTATTTTTATGCTTTTCGACACAATCACAAGAACAATTCGGAGTGCCTTTACCGTTTTAGCCCAGCTACCGGTCAACAACAGACTAAAGGCACATGTTGCGAGCTGTTTATGTTGTACTGCTGACAACGTAATGCGGGAACATTTTGCAACATGTGCCTTTAGTCTGAAGCTGGCCAGTAACTGGGCTAAAACGTTATCAGCATTGTGACATACACATGTAATTGTGTAGAAAAATATAAAAATAAAATAACGGTGGCTGATCGACCAAGGATGTTTGTTATTTGGTTGTTTTTTGTATTTAGTGGCCAATGTCGTGTACAGCAATACTACTACTAAAATAATTTCAGACGAATGCAGTGAAACTGATTAAATTTGTGTTTTCAAAAGTAATATACGTCGTGAAAATGTGATGTACTCAGCGGCATTATCGTTCACTTTTACTCATGCCTTGACACAGATACGTAAGATACGTAAAGCTCTGTCTACAACCTTTTGTAAAAATGCATGCAACTCGGAGAGGTTGAAAAAACCAGCTAACCAGTTGCAAATAAAGGTTTGATGAAACCCTTGAGCTAGGTTTCGAGAATATTAAAATTGTCTCCATCCGAAGGTATTACGGACCTCGTTACATTAGATGTTGATTACGCACATTGCATAAGGCCAAATGGCTCTTTCCATAATTGACATCGATCTTAAAAACGCAAATAATCACAAGCCACGACATAGGATTGCGGCATTAAGTAGTACAGGTGTGCAGGTCAAATGCAAAGTGGCCATTAATTGGTTGTCTGATTTTTTCAGCCTCTACAAGTTTACTGTCACACAGCTGCTGAGGTTTCAGTCATCTTTAAGATTTTAAAAATACGTGTTTAAAATGAAAGTACACAGTAGCTAAAATACGTAGGTTGGAACTTAAATAGTGGTAACACTGCTGTGGAGACATTATGCAATGGAATCTACTATTGTCTCTGATAGCACACGTTGTTGACATTCATACCTTACCTCCGAGCAAATGGATTCGCCCGTCCCACGTCACCGGCGTGCTCACAATCGAGGGAAACATAGTCACTTGTGGGTGAGCGATCTAATGTAACGGTGTCACTATGTTTTCGAAACAGGAACAACGGAGTTGGAACAAGATTGAATGTGCCAGAGGTCGTACAGCATGACAGTGTCATTATGGGTCGCCACGAAAGTCTGAAGTGCGTCAGAGCCCCAGTATGATGAATGTACGACTGTGATGGCGTCACTGTAACGCATTACGTTCCTCCACGGCAGACCGTCAGTGCACAGTATTACCGTTCATTTTTGGAGTATCACCTGCGACAAGCTTTGCGAAAGAAGCGGCGACACTTTCTGCGCAACCCACCCATCATTTTGCGTTTTGCACGACATTGCGCGGGTGCATACAGCGCAAGCTGTGGTTGCTCTGTTCGGTCGATGATACTGGGAAGTACTGTACCATCCACCATACTCCCCGAACGTAAGTCCTTGTGACTTTGATTTGATTCCGAAGAAGAAGGAAGCACTTCGTGGCATTCTCTCCACAACCGTTCCAGAGATTCGACAGGCAGTAGACCGCTCCGTTTGCAGCATCAACAGAGCAGGCTCCGCTAACGGTATACTACGCATTCCACATCGCTGGCAACGGTTTCTACACAACGCTGGTGACTACTTTGAAGGACAGTATCAGGTGCAAACACATAGCTCTTTTGTATCGGTTGTGAATAAATGGTTGCCATTATTTAAGTTCCAACCCTCGTATATAGCATGGGAATGTTCCTGATAGATCACTGGTAAAAAGTTGACAAACTAGCCACCTCCAAAATACCTCATAACCTGTGTAGAATACGATACACTACACAGAACCTTCAAACACGTACCACATTGACTTCATTTTCATCTAAAATCAGTATGTAAGGAGGTTGCAAACCTAAGTCTTGATATAAACCACGTTCTGTTGAAATGTAGTAACGTCTGTACACGTCAAACAATACACACTAACGGGCGCTTGTACCTGAGGAGGAATTCATTCGTCATAGGATAATGCCCCATCGGGAGAAGCGTTAAGATTTATCCTTCCTGTCTTAGCGACTGGAAGGAGGAACGCCACAACCCTATCGTTTCAACGGCAGCAGCGTGTTGTCCTTTATCCACAACCACTCTGCCTTCCACTAATGCTTGATAGAATGTCTCAACACCAAGATTATTGTATGCACAGAAACAGCAAAAAGTGTAATTGCTTTTGCCTTAGCTATTTCACCAGAAAAAACTGTTGAGATAAGTAATAAAGCAAATAGGCGAGACGAGACAAGTAGAACGTATAACTTTCAGGAATAATATGTATCCATTTAGCTGAAGGATATAATGCCGAGAAGTGTCGATACGAAGATTTTATCCAATAATTGATATCTAATGAATGATGATGATTAAGATGAGATGATGATGTAAAACTCTAGTGCTCTTTTTGTCGTTTAGGAGATTAACAGATCTTATTCTGATTGGTTTGATATTGTACGTGCACTTGAAATAACGGTGTAGCTTTGCATTTACCATTTTTTTTTTCATTTTAGCTCTTAGTGTTTGCAGTATACATTGTAAACTGAACAATGTAAGTCTTTTCAAGTAACAATTGCGTTCAATAGACTTGCAAAACAGTTCGCTGTGGGAAAGATTTCACGAATGAAAAATATTGAAAGTTTGACGACTGAAACTTTCAGCATTAACGGTTCAAGTGCAACATAAGGTCCCATGGGCTGGTTGACGAAGTTTTGTGCTAAAAATCGTCTCAATGTGACATTTTTCTTCCAGTGTTAGGCCGTCTTCATGAAAATAATTCTCTCACACGTGTTTTGGGATCCAAGCGCATCAAAGACAATATTACACCCACTAATAGATGTCAAATTTTTCTGGTACGTAACCTCTCGGCTGTTAACTCTTGTTTCTTGATCTAGTTTCCAGTCGACTTTTTGACAATGTGTTCCATTTATAATGTCATCGTTTTCCAATGTTAACACTTGTTTTCATCTCAACCTGCATGTATAGCTTGTATTTTTGCTACCGTTCTGAAACACACTTTTTCACGTGCTTTGTCTGTACTCATGACGTTTACACTATAGATGCTGGGAAACGATGTTTGGCCTAAGCCGATCGCTGATTGAGGATTACTTTTAACAGAACCTTACATTTTACATGATGTCATTTCTAAAGATTATCAGGGTAATGAAACACAGCTACCAAAACGTATTGTGGACTACAATATTCTTCAGAAAGTTTCTAAAATGCATATGTGGGTTGAAGAAGCAGTGTGTTATAACGGGGCTATTAGAATTCAGCGGCTGTATGAATAAATGTAACCTTTTGCGCAGCAGCAAAGAGAAAACCCAATAAAATGAGTGACTGTTGTAGTATGTAGTCTTGCGTGCCCAGTGATCACGTTTACTTAGTTTTCTGATTTCTAATATGAACTCAAGATTTATTTAAAGTATAGAAGGTAAGTGGCTCACAAATAGTCATTTCACGATTTGTAAACCTGACATGGTATTCATTAGAGATTTCCTGCGGTTTGTAAGAACTTAAAGCAGTGAAATAATTTGAGGCATGATACTGTTTCCTCCCTACGCCACATGTGTGATTGGTGCTGCCATCTATTAGTGTATTGGGAATCTACTTCACAACAATGTTTAAATGTACTTAGGGGCTAAAAGAATAACTAAGAACGGAGCTTTAAGAGTAGATAGTGGAAAACTCATTGAAGATTAGGTTCAGTGGATTACTACTGTATTTATTCTTTTGTCTTCTACAGATGGTGAGGATCTATAAAAGGAAAGGAGGTAAAATGGAATAAGACGAGGTGTCGATGAAGAAGGCAGTTGAAGCAGTGATGAAAGGGGCATCACGCTACTGGACATCCAAATACATTATCTAAAGATTTGGAAACCTCTCGTGCCAACAGAGTAATATTTTTCAGGAAAAGAGGATCTAGACTGACACAGGAAGATATGTAAATGGCATCCTTCAAATTAGCTGTTACAGAACAACGTCAAACACCCTTGAAGAGATATAGCTGTAAAGGACTGGTGTGTTACATTGTTTGATAGAAATAATCTTTTGTTGAGAAAACTAGAGGGTCTCTCGAAAGCAAGAGCAGCCGCACAAAGTGAGGGGACTGTGAAACAGCACCTCGAACTTTTAAATGGGCTGCTTACAAATCTCTCCTTGCATGACAAACCAACTCTTATAAAACGGTATTGCCACTCAACAACAGACCTCCAAAGGTCATTTCAGGGAAAGAGGTGCTTTCCATAACCAGTGCAGAAAGAGAGAGAACGTTACGGTTATTCCTTGTTGCAACGCAGCAGGAGCATATTTATGTCCATTTGTTCTCTTCAACGGGCAAAGACACAGGCCGGAGATGATTGTTAACTGCCGCAATGGGTACATTTCATGCATGAGTGGAAATGGATGGATAAATGAGGAAATATTTCCGAAAGAGCTTAAACTTTCTCAAGAAAACAGAGTGCCAGGAAAAGTATTTATTATTCGGGGCATCTGTCACATTCATCACTATCAGCGCAGATATTGCTAGGAGAATGAGATCGACATCTACATCTCCATGATTACTCTGCAATTCACATTTAAGTGCTTGGCAGAGGGTTCATCGAACCACAATCATACTATCTCTCTACAATTCCACTCCCGAACAGCGCGCGGGAAAAACGAACATCTAAACCTTTCTGTTCGAGCTCTGATTTCTCTTATTTTATTTTGATGATCATTCCTACCTATGTATGTTAGGCTCAACAAAATATTTTCGCATTCGGAAGAGAAAGTTGGTGACTGAAATTTCGTAAATAGATCTCGCCGCGACGAAACACGTCTTTGCTTTAATGACTTCCATCCCAATTCGCGTATCATATCTGCCACACTCTCTCTCCTATTACGTGATAATACAAAACGAGCTGCCCTTTTTTGCACCCTTTCGATGTCCTCCATCAATCCCACCTGCTAAGGATCCCACACCGCGCAGCAATATTCTAACAGAGGACGAACGAGTGTAGTGTAAGCTGTCTCTTTAGTGGACTTGTTGCATCTTCTAAGTGTCCTGCCAATGAAACGCAACCTCTGGCTCGCCTTCCCCACAATATTATCTATGTGGTCTTTCCAACTGAAGTTCTTCGTAATTTTAACACCCAGGTACTTAGTTGAATTGGCAGCCTTCGGAATTGTACTATTTATCGAGTAATCGAATTCCAACGGATTTCTTTTGGAACTCATGTGGATCACCTCACACTTTTCGTTATTTAGCGTCAACTGCCACCTGCCACACCATACAGCAATCTTTTCTAAATCGCTTTGCAACTGATACTGGTCTTGGGATGACCTTACTAGACGGTAAACTACAGCATCATCTGCGAACAACATAAGAGAACTGCTCAGATTGTCACGCAGGTCATTTATATAGATCAGGAACAGCAGAGGTCCCAGGACACTTCCCTGGGGAACACCTGACATCAGTTCAATTTTACTCGATGATTTGCCGTTTATTACTACGATCTGCGACCTTCCTGACAGGAAATCACGAATCCAGTCGCACTACTGAGACGATACCCCATAGGCCCGCAGCTTGATTAGAAGTCGCATGTGAGGAACTGTGTCAAAAGCTTTCCGGAAATCTAGAAAGACGGAATCCAGTTGAGATCCCCTGTCGATAGCGGCCATTACTTCGTGCGAGTAAAGAGCTAGTTGCGTTGCACAAGAACGATGTTTTCTGAAACCATGCTGATTACGTATCAATAGATCGTTCGCTTCGAGGTGATTCATAATGTTTGACTACAGTATGTGCTCCAAAACTCTACTGCAAACCGACGTCAATGATATAGGTCTGTAGTTCGATGGATTACTCCTTCTACCCTTGTTAAACACTGGAGCCACCTGCGCAATTTTCCAATCTGTAAGTACAGATCTATCGGTGAGCGAGCGGTTGTATATGATTCCTAAGTAGGGAGCTATTGTATCAGCGTAATCTGAAAGGAACCTAATCGGTATACAATCTGGACCTGAAGACTTGTCCGTATCAAGCGATTTGAGTTGCTTCGCAACCCCTAAGGTATCTACTTCTAAGAAACTCATGGTAGCAGCTGTTTGTGTTTCAAATTCTGGAATAATCTATTCGTCTTCCTTGGTGAAGGAATTTCGGAAAACTGCGTTCAATAACTCCGCTTTAGCGGCACAGTCGTCGGTAACAGTACCATCGGCACTGCGCAGCGAAAGTATTGACTGCATCTTGCAGCTTGTGTACTTTACATGTTCTGTTAACCACCACACACTACCTATGTGCTACAGCTGCTGGACAGATGAGTTTTCAAGACCCTCAAAACACAATGCTTTGTGATGGCAACAAAATGGCAGCAAAGAAATCCCAGCACCAAAATTTCAGTGGGGTATTCAGCGAAGCATGTCCGTCAACTGCGTCAGCTGTTAAGTAGATTTTCCTGTGCAGAGATCTACTCATTTAACCCAGATGCTATTGAGGGTTGGCGGTTTGCTCCTTCTGAAGCCCTAAGAGCAAATACGGAAAAAAGCCACAGAAAATGGTGTAACAATAGGTAATTTGACAGAACGACCTGAAAGAAAAACCTCCAGATCTCTACCAAACGCTAGTCACACAACGTCTCCAGAGAATATTACTGTAGCGAGGGCAAAGAAGGACTGTGGTCTATTGATGCAGGAAGTAGCATAAAAGAAAACTGTTGAACCTAACACTATCGGAATAGAAGTGCTAGTATCAGTAAGGCAACACAGTTAATAAAATTAAAAGAAACGTTTTAGACATCGATTCAGATTGCATTGTCAACGAACTTGTACCCCTAAATGAATCAGAAGATGCGATGATGGAATGGAAATGTGGTTTCTGACAGGTGAAATATTCACGTGTTGCAGATGAAGATAAAGTGAATGCATGCATTGCCAAAAGTGTACCACCTGATCATGAATGCTTTGTCGCTGCGAGAGGCGGTAAGCAAATTTTCTGGGGATTCTGCAGGTTATTTACGAGAACAGAAACATTTCACAAAGGCTACGTTCCATTAATGTGAAATCAGTATTGCATTTACTATTATATTCCTAGAGATAATAGGTATTAAATAGAAATTAGCGTACTTTCAGCTAACCTTCTTTGTAATTTAATTCTGTATCTGCCCATAATTTAACTTATTCAAATACCCCGACCACTATCCGAATAGCCCCATAGAAATAGACTGTTGTCCAGTCTGGAGACTAAATCATATAACAGCATAACACCAATATTTAACATTAGCGTACAACAACTTTTCATCAGTTGGATAGGTATACCAATAGAAGTAATACTACATGTCTAAAAGGAAAATTTAGTTAATAATTTTTCTGTAAAATTGTATGAAAGTTGAAATTCTTGTTACAGACCCGCTGTACCCTATTCTCTGAAGAGACAAGAAGAAGACGAGATAATTCAACTATCTGCGTGTCACTTGAACAATCATCCTGTCCTGAAAAGAAAAAGCGTTATGGACCAGCAAACAAGAGCTCGCACTGTGCACTCGCTGGTCGAAAGCAGTGCTTGCGTAAGACCTGGGCTTGAATTATTTCTTCACCCTCCCCTTCCAACTTCCCAGTAACGTGGCGGGCGATTACTGTCACGTTAAACATTCAACCAGCGTCCGCAGACCTTCGTGGGCGGACGGGCTCGATATAAAGGTCCAACTGGGCCTCGTAAATCATTCAGAAAAGGACGGCTGCATCTGCTTTCTTGCGGCGGACACTGAGAGCGCGATCGATGGAGCTGTCACGCTGCGTGTCGTGGGTCGATGCGGGGCGCGGACGACCGCCGACAGGATGAACAACGCCTTACCTCCGACCACTGTGTACACTGCACTGGACGGCCTCTCTGGTTGATTTTTCCGCCTGTCATCGTCATTACTTTATAACGAGGCGAAATGGAACGTAAGTACTCGCAGGTGATGAGTAAATATCGATTCGCCGGAAAGCCTGTCCGGAAACACAAATATTCACAAATGCCATCACAAGTCAGTAAATTAATTCTAGTGCGTGCTTGCGTGTGTGTGTGCGCACGCGCGCGCGCGCGCGCGCGCGCGCGCGCGTGTGTGTGTGTGTGTGTCATATTCTTGCAAAATTAATTCTTATTTGTTTTTGGAGTGGACATGATACAGAACTACAACAAGACAAACAAATATAATCGTAAATCCACATTTTTTTCTACCGGGAGTTGCTATGTATGGTATCTATAAGAAATTTTGTACGATACGGTTTTAAATGCTCTACGTTACATACTCAAACGATTCAAATGGCTCTAAGCACTATGGCATTTAACATGTGAGGTCATCAGTCCCCTAGGCTTAGAACTACTTAAATGTAACTAACCTAAGGACATCACACACATCCACGTCCGAGGCTCGATTCCAACCTACGACCGTAGCAGCAGATCGGTTCCGGACTGAAGCTCCTAGAACCGCTCGGTAACAGCGACCGGCCTTTACATACTCCGTATTCCCCAGATATTTATAACACACTTACAAAATAGGACTCAAAACTCTCTGTTTTTCGTATCATTTGCTATCAGTTCTCTTTTGAGAAATAATCGTCCAGTTGTTTCTTGTCTATCATCAACTTTTTTTCCTGGCGGTGGTTCTCATTTTTCGCAGGTTACTGCAAGATGGCTGGGTACCACCTTTATCCGGACACTCTCAATGAGTTGTCTGACTGTCTGTGAAGGGATGGCAGCCCAATCTTCCTCTAGAGCCAAAACCAGAGAAGATGGTGATATTGTACGGTGAGTTCTGTTGTAAAGTCTATGTTCTAACTCACCCCAAAGGCTTTCCATTGGGTTCAGGACCGGCCGCATTGGCGGAGCGGTTCTAGGCGCTTCAGCCAGGAACAACGCGGCCGCTAAGGTCGCAGGTTCGAATCCTGTCTCGGGCACGGATGTGTGTGATGTCCTTAGGTTAGTTAGGTTTAAGTAGTTCTAAGTCCTAGGGGACTGATGATCTCAGGTGTTAAGTCCCATAGTGCTCAGAGCCATTTGAACTATTTGGCGCAGGCCGGGAGCCAGTGCAGAGTAATATATTTCTGGAATCTTACTTTCCGTAAACCGTTTGAATCGCAGACGCTGCTGTATGACAGGATACGCTGGTATGCTGATACAATTAATCATCATATCCGAACCCTTCATCTAGTGCACGCAGTACATAAAGTTGTTAAATGTGTTCATGTCGTTCTGCACTTAGTGTTCTCGTGACGCAGTGAGAGGGCCACAATATTAACGAAAACTTCCCCCTTATCTTATCATGACCTGCTCCATCCGTTCTTGTTGGCACTGCGTTTGTTGGCAGGTAACGTTTTCCAGGCATTCGCCAAGCCCAAACTCTTCCATCGGATGACCGCAGGATACAGTGTAATTCGACATTTCAAATCACTTATTCCCATTTATCCACTGTCCAGTGTTTTCGTTCTTTAGACCACCTCATGTGTCTCTTAGCAGTGACTACAAACATGTTTTGCTTATGTGGAGCTCTTCGACCATTGCAGCCTAGTCTTTTTAAGCCCCTTCCCACAGTCATTGTGCTAGCAACGTAGTTGGATTGGAACTGACGAATGATTCCTTCCACTAATTTCGTGCGAGTTTTTAAAGTCGCTCTACTAAATGCTCGACGACTCTGTCCGTCATTACACGGTACTGGTTCAGCCACGGCTGTTCCTTCGCATTTCCACTTCACAATCACATCACCTACACTAGACTTCCGCAGATTTACAGTGATCGAAATGTTCTTGATGGAACTGTATTCCTGTGACATTGAATGACTAGTCCACAATCGAAGTCACTGAGATCTCCTACCTTATCTATTCCGATGTTAGTGCTTCTCTACAGACAATACAAGATCGACAGCCTCCTTTTTTACTGACGGATCCAAATCTAGTGATATCTATTGGTCTACTCTGCATCACATATGGATGTTCGGATGCGTTTAGCCAGTTAATGTACATCGATACTTGGTAGGAAAGATAACTACTGATCTCCATATATCTACCTTCAGATAGACCGTGAGACCCCAGCAATAACTACCTTGTTTTGGAAAATGAATGAATTTTTCAACTGTACATGGTGTCCCAAAAAGAATGACCCGTTCTTAAATAGAATTGTTTATTAGGAAGACGGGCTTAACACCAGCAAATTGTATACTAAATTACTCAGAAAAAACAAAAGTTTATAAAGATCCATCATAAATGTTCAATATGTCCTCCACTGGCTGCACAAACGACATCTAGACAGCAAAATTCATCCCAAACTGAGCGTAAGGTGTCTTCTGTCACTCAAGCTACAGCAGCTGATATTCTGGTTTTTAATTCATCAATGTCACGAGGTAAGGGAGGAACATAAACACATTGATTAACATATCCCCACAGGAGGAAATAACATGGCGTTAAGTCCTAGGACCTGGGAGGACAAGAGTGTAAAGCCTCATCACGTGGTCCTGTACACCCTACCCAACATCGAGGCACGCTGGAGTTGAGGAAACTGCGCACATTGTTTTGTAAGTGTAGTAGTGCTCCATTTTGCTGATAGATCAAATAGTCAGAGACAAGTTGTGGGAGTAACCACATCGGTAGCATTGCAAGATATGAATGTCCTGTTACAGTTTCATCCTCAAAAAAGTAGGGTGCATAAAACTTCCTTTGCGAAACAGCACAAAAAACATTAACTTTTGGTGAATCACGTTCGTGTTCAGTTGTTTCATGAGGATTTTCGAGCCCCCATATACACACATTATGACAGTGAACCTTACCGCTAATATGGAAAGTTCTCTCGTCGCTGAATATCAACCGTGACATAAAAGTGTCAACTTCCATGTCCTATAGAACAGTATTGCTAAAGTCCGCTCACTTCACTTTGTCAGTATCTCGAAGAGCTTGTACCAGTTGTAATAGGTATCGTTTTAGGGCTAAACGACGCCGTAACACACGCCACACTGTCATGCATGGTAACGCAAGTTCCCAGCTAGCACGACGCGTAGACTTGCGGGGGCTCCGCTGAAATGCTGGTCGGATTTGTTCCACTCTTTGTTCAGGGGAACGCGTGGCCGACCAGGACTTTTGCCTTTACAGAGGCACCCTGTTTCTTCAAACGGTTCATACCAGCGTCGATGTTCTTTAGTGATGCTGGTTTAGCACGAAATCGAATATGAAACGCCCACTTAACTGCGATCACTGATTGAGCACGACTAAATTCAACAACACAATACGCCTTTTGTTGCGTGGACGCCATGGCTCTGAGCACTATGGGACTTAACATCTGTGGTCATCAGTCCGTGGACGCCATATTGCGCGAGACTGGCTGCACGCCCCAGGTCAGAGCTCGTAGTGACATCTAGTGGACATTCCTAAAACTCTAGACCATGCCGATTAGATCTAGCGCTGTTTCAGTTGCCTAGTGACATTTGTCTCAATATAATTACAAGTTAAAATCGGGTCAACCTTTTTGGGACACCCTGTATTCAAACGTCTTGCATTATTTTCTATCAATTTTGCCGTCGCTGCGATGCACCATCTTCATGTCCGTCAATAAAGTGAACACATTTTCGTCTGCAACAAATGAAACTGTCGTTAATTACTCTTGAAACACTAATTCCATTAAACTAAAACCATACTCGTTTCATAAGCAAAGTGGTGAGGACTTTAAAAAAGGAAAAGTAACGGATTAACGTCTATAGTGCACCATATTGATAGATGTTGCAATAAAATCAATGGGCCTTACGCAAACAACGAAATCTCACTAGTGATGGGACGTACTAAGCGATCAGCGAATAACGTGTGGAGCCATTTTCAACTATATCAAGAAGTAAGACGAAAAGCTGTTGGTTTCTTACGTCAGTGACAGAAGCAGCACCTAAATGATGGGACACATAATACGTACTACGTGAGATGGTAACCGAATGTATCACATGAACGGAAAATCTAACCGACAGTCGAAGTTAACTTGTTTAATCATGTAGTAAAATCTGTAAACGTAGGCAGAATCATTTATGTTACAACGTGTTTCACCAAAGAAAACTTGTATGCAGCCTTGTGTACGGTAGCAATAACTCTACAAGCTTGATATACCGTAAATGAAGGATGCTTTTCCCATTTAGACACATGGAGTACGTGTCATGCATATGTCAGCAGGCAACACAAAAACGGGATCCCACATGAATGCCAGCGCTGGCGGTTCATTTCAGTTCATGAAACGCACGTGTTTGCCACGCAGCTTAAATTTGTAGGAAGGGGCTAAAACCTGATCGCCTCTCTGCTAAACCGGGTAAAGCTCGCCGTCAAATCGATTTCCGTGATGAGTCATTCTCAAACATTTAAAACCTATTACATCGAGGCCTTCCTGCCAAAAGTAATCGTGAAGTTTACCTTTCTGTTTGTCAGACACCGTCCTTGCTGCTCATGACATTGACAGACTCCATCAACAAGAGTTCTTGTAGGAAGTATGGCTGGTAGTTGACGGAAATCACACCATTTTGATCCTGTTTCTGTCAATGACACAAGAGAATTCTAGCCTTCCCAATTACACTCCTGGAAATTGAAATAAGAACACCGTGAATTCATTGTCCCAGGAAGGGGAAACTTTATTGACACATTCCTGGGGTCAGATACATCACATGGTCACACTGACAGAACCACAGGCACATACACACAGGCAACAGAGCATGCACAATGTCGCCATTAGTACAGTGTATATCCACCTTTCGCAGCAATGCAGGCTGCTATTCTCCCATGGAGACGATCTTAGAGATGCTGGATGTAGTCCTGTGGAACGGCTTGCCATGCCATTTCCACCTGGCGCCTCAGTTGGACCAGCGTTCGTGCTGGACGTGCAGACCGCGTGAGACGACGCTTCACCCAGTCCCAAACATGCTCAATGGGGGACAGATCCGGAGATCTTGCTGGCCAGGGTAGTTGACTTACACCTTCTAGAGCACGTTGGGTGGCACGGGATACATGCGGACGTGCATTGTCCTGTTGGAACAGCAAGTTCCCTTGCCGGTCTAGGAATGGTAGAACGATGGGTTCGATGACGGTTTGGATGTACCGTGCACTATTCAGTGTCCCCTCGACGATCACCAGTGGTGTACGGCCAGTGTAGGAGATCGCTCCCCACACCATGATGCCGGGTGTTGGCCCTGTGTGCCTCGGTCGTATGCAGTCCTGATTGTGGCGCTCACCTGCACGGCGCCAAACACGCATACGACCATCATTGGCACCAAGGCAGAAGCGACTCTCATCGCTGAAGACGACACGTCTCCATTCGTCCCTCCATTCACGCCTGTCGCGACACCACTGGAGGCGGGCTGCACGATGTTGGGGCGTGAGCGGAAGACAGCCTAACGGTGTGCGGGACCGTAGCCCAGCTTCATGGAGACGGTTGCGAATGGTCCTCGCCGATACCCCAGGAGCAACAGTGTCCCTAATTTGCTGGGAAGTGGCGGTGCGGTCCCCTACGGCACTGCGTAGGATCCTACGGTCTTGGCGTGCATCCGTGCGTCGCTGCGGTCCGGTCCCAGGTCGACGGGCACGTGCACCTTCCGCCGACCACTGGCGACAACATCGATGTACTGTGGAGACCTCACGCCCCACGTGTTGAGCAATTCGGCGGTACGTCCACCCGGCCTCCCGCATGCCCACTATACGCCCTCGCTCAAAGTCCGTCAACTGCACATACGGTTCACGTCCACGCTGTCGCGGCATGCTACCAGTGTAAAGACTGCGATGGAGCTCCGTATGCCACGGCAAACTGGCTGACACTGACGGCGGCGGTGCACAAATGCTGCGCAGCTAGCGCCATTCGACGGCCAACACCGCGGGTCCTGGTGTGTCCGCTGTGTCGTGCGTGTGATCATTGCTTGTACAGCCCTCTCGCAGTGTCCGGAGCAAGTATGGTGGGTCTGACACACCGGTGTCAATGTGTTCTTTCTTCCATTTCCAGGAGTGTACATTTTGATTGACTCCGACATGGCTCTACATCTTATCGACTGATCTCTTAGCACTATAATCACTTGTGCATTTTCGTTGTTTTCGCCTAGTAATACATTTATGTCGTAAGTTTAATAGATATTAGTGTAATATCTGGAAATGCGATGTATTACAGACACTTGTCAATAGCTCTTCCTATCGTTAAATTTTTATCTACGTGTTTATTTGATGATACATAGTCAAACTGGGAATGCTTTAATTCAATTGGATTAATGCATGTTGTCTCTGAAGGCAAATTATTCGCGCACGGGGTCCCGGGTTCGATTCCCGGCGGGGTCAGGGATTTTTCTCTGCCTCGTGATGACTGGGTGTTGTGTGTTCATCATCATTTCATCATCGTGGCGTCAACTAAATAGGACTTGCAATATGGCGGCCGAACTTCCCCGCCTGGGGCCTCCCGGCCAACAATGCCATACGATCATTATATACAGATTATCACAAAAATGTGCTTATTCAGTGCCCAAAGAATGGAGGTTTATAATGCCGTATTCCCTAACAAATATCTTTAAAAACAAGTGGAGGATTCATTCATACTCTATAAAATTGCTACGTTTAATGGTTAAGTGACTGATAAACGCACAGTAATTACTCGGCGCCCGTTTAATAGAGCTACAAGCTATAACAAATGCTTCCGCCGGAATTGAAATTCCCTCATGGTGCACGTTTCTGTGTTATCGTCGATATTATAGACTGTCAAAAGAATGGCGTTTCCTACATCCTTGGTATAAACCTGGCAGCAACAATAGCGTAACACAGGTTCCTACCATACAACGACCCACAAATGTGGTGTATGCGGTAACTGAAGAATTAGGGCCAACAAGATGGGAAAGCTGTTTTCAGTCGATGTTGATATCTATAACTCTTATTCATCAGATTAAGCTATTAATTTTTTTTATTTTAGTTAATAATATTGTATGCTTTCTATTCAACAGCATGGTGTTAGAAACATTCCTTTCGTATGCCTTTTCACCAGGTTTCACTAAACCATTTGATTGAAAGGTACTCACTAATGGAACAAGTGAGCTCGTAAATATACATATAAATCTTTCCGTGTTCCTTATTATTACAGAAGATGGTGTTAGTCGAAACTAGGATATGCTATTTACTGCATTATCGCAAATAAAATTACTCCAAAGAATTCCAGCATAGAGTTTACAGCATCTGTGTCAGAAGGACGAGATCCTGGAGTACACTATTAACATATGTCAGCTCTTTTCGAATTTGACTGAACATAGAAAATAAATATTAATTGACAAAATGATTATTCAAGCTTTATCAAAATACTGTGCATTCAGTGAATACTACTGTCCCATTTGAACTGCTGTATGTCTGACCATACATTTCATTGGCCGTAGTACTATAGCAGAACAGTTTTAAATATTTCAAAAAACAGAGACATGAGAACGTCTTCGAAAAGTCCTCTCCTGTTCCTGGGATAAAATAATAAAATAACGAACACACATGTCAATTTGAATGACGATAGCGTATTAAAAACTGACTCCTACGAAGATATTGAATAATACATTTCATCCGATATATGAGAGAGCGAAACAGTGATGGAAGGCAAGATGATGTGAGAAAACTGCAAGAAAAGAAAAAAAAATTGTAACGTGAAATTTTCATAAGCGTCTAGAGATTTCGGAATAAATGAGTGAATTAACAATAGGCAAACACCATAAAAAAGGTATGTAAAGGTTCTAGATTCCATCGGCATTAGATTCATCATATATGGAACATTAATTACGTTGGGAAGGTGAACAGTGGATTTGAGACGGTCATGAATGAATCGCAAGAACCAGTTCGACGTCAGGCTGAAACGGTATGAGAAATCAATAGCATAGACAAGTATATGGAACACTGCGATTTTAGCCTACAAAAATATAAATAAAAATGAATAAATAAATACATTTTCAGGAACATAACGAAAGCGTTTCCTAATTCGATGTTTGTTGAGGGGCTGTGCAGTTTAATCGGATTCGTAAAATTATGCTGAACATGTAAGTATTACTTAGTAAATTAAACTCGGTTTTATATGGACTGGAGCAGAAAATTATTGTAACAGTAATGTGCAGTATAAATTACAAGCAATATATGAGGAACTGCAGCGTGAAAGCCATTACTCACTGCGCGATTGGGAACTGATAATGTGAGAGATATTTACACTCGTGGTGAATCGAATATCGTACAGGGGCTCCATTTCAATGAAAATTACCAGGCAGTGAATTCCCTGATAAATAACATAGAGATGCAAGTGGTATTACAATTTTGATATGCATGGCATACATATAACTTAGCACTGTGAAGTACATTGACAGACTCATGTAGTAGCCTGCCTTTCGTAATGATTCTTATGCTTCGGCTTTAACTCGTTGTAAATGTTTCCCGTATACCACCTCCGCCTGTTTTGTAATTTAGAACGAACGTAGTTTTATTTTATCGTTCTCTTCTCATAACTTACCATCTCAATTCTTCACTGTGTCGTTACTAAATTCTTCATGTGCTGTAAAAATAGTTCCATTTAAATTTCTGAACCAAAGAGGTATAAATAAAATCCACTACCAAGCAATCAGTGTCTGGTAATGAATCAGTGCACATGACACAAATGACAGCGGCTACATCCTGAAATCGGCTGATAGGGTATAGTAAAATGAAGAAGCATTTGACATCCCCCATGTTTTCCCCGCTAGATTGATTAATGAATTATTTTCCGGTGTTCAATGAAATTCTTGATTCCATCTGACGCACAGTTTTTGACAAACGGCCCAGTTGTCGAAATATTCTGCTTAAAATGAGATACAAACCTTGAATAAACATCCAAAACCACACTATTAGAGAAGCACTCTTACTGAAATTCAATACATTTGAAAGTGGCAACTTGGTCGTGACCAGAGGGACAACTGCAGGACTACACACATTCAGAACTTTATCTTTTACTTTTGAAAGGTATGCTGTTTGTGTTTTCTGTCCTAACGTTTCACGAATGTGTTATTTCATAGAATGTTGCAGCTACACGAAAATCGAACAGAAACCTTACAACAATATACTAACGGAAAAAATCGCAACACCAAAAAATAATTAATGTACAGTACTGAAATTCGTAAATACATTTATCTACGTAACTTTTATAAGTGATTAAAACCGCAAGATCATAGGTTAACGCGAGCGCAGAGGAAGCCACTGCAAAGGTGAAATGCTGCTACATTAAAAACCAGTGTAACTGCAAGAATATTGAATGCAAGAATTCAAACGTGCATGCATTGGGTTGTACAGGTGCGAGTTGTACTTGGTCGGTCAGAACAGGGACGATTTGTCTTGTTTGTGAATGACGCTGGAGTTTCCGTCTGATTCGTCCGATGATGTCCAATATATGATCGATTGGAGACAGATTTGGTGATCGAGTAAAGTGCTTGTTGGGTTACTACAGTGTTATGTGATTATCCTCCAAGATGAAATTTTCGCTCAGCCGTGGAGTGTGCGCTGATACGAAACTTCATGGGAGATCAAAACTTTATACCGGACCGAGACATGAACTTGGGACCTTTGCCTTTCGCGGGCAAGTACTTCACCACGTGAGCCACCCAAGCACGACTCGCGACCTTTTCTCACAGTTTTACTTCTTCCAGTACCTCGTCTCCTACCTTCGAAACTTTAGAGAAGCTCTCCTGCGGATGTTGCAGAACTGGCACTCCTGGAAGAAAGGAGTGCGAGTTCTTCTGGAGCACAGCTGACACTCCATTCGAATTGAGTAAGGAGTGCTATCTACAGGGGATCTCAAGTTGACTTTATATTTCTAGATTTTCAGAAGGCTTTTGACAGGGATCATCAGAAGCAGCGTCTGATCAGATTGCGTGCCTATGAAATATCAACTCAGTTGTGGGCTGAACTCGTGATTTCCTCTCAGAGAGGTCATCGTTCATTGTTATTTAAAGCATGATGCCTAGTGAAAATGAAACTATACCTGGAATGCTCAAAGGAAGCGTTATAGGCCCCCTGCGGTTCCTGATCGAAGTAGAAGATGTGGGAGACAATGTGAGCGGCCCTTTTAAAGTGTTTGCAGAACGATGATGTCGTGAAACGTCTCCTAATGTCATCATCAGATCAAAATGAATTATGAAATCAATAAGAAAAGATATCTCATAAAATGTGCAAAGTGGTAACTGACATTAAACACCACGAAGTTTCAGGTCCTACTCACGAGCACTAAAAATAATACATTTAATTTCGTTGACGTGGGAAATCACAAGAATTTAATGATCGTCGATTCAGCTAAATATATGGGCACTGTACTTACAAACAACTTAGACTGGAGACATAACACGAATACTGTTGTGGTAAGACGAGCCAAAGTTTAAGTTTCATTGGTAGAACACTTAGAAGAGGTAACAAATCCACTAAAGACACTGCATACGTCGAAGTTGCCCGTCCATTTCTGGAGTTCTGCTGCGTCGTATGAG
This sequence comes from Schistocerca nitens, assembly GCF_023898315.1. NCBI lineage: Eukaryota > Metazoa > Arthropoda > Insecta > Orthoptera > Acrididae > Schistocerca > Schistocerca nitens. Next base: position 976,463,776 of record NC_064614.1, on the reverse strand, counting down.
TCCCTTACCCAATACGGTTTTCGTAGCAAATTGGCACTGTTAAAAGATAGGGAGCTCGTTTTTTATTACTACGAAACCGGTGAGAAAGCGTTACGGATATGATCAGCGAGTTCATACGGAAATCTTTAAATCGAAGACATTTTTCGTTGTTACAAGATCTTTCCACGAAATTTAAATCATCAAGTTTCTCTTCCGAATACCAAAATATTTTCTAGACTGCCACATGCATAGGGAGAAAATGATCAATAGCGTGACAATTTTTAGCTAAGTACTACACTTTGTGATCAAAAGTATCCGGGCACCTGGTTGAAAATGACTGACGAGTTTGTGGAGCCCTCCATTGGTAATGCTGGAATTCAACATGGTGTTGGCCCACCCTTAGGTTTGATGACAGCTTCCACTCTCGCAGACTTACGTTGAAACAGGTGCTGAAAGGTTTCTTGGGAGTGGCAGCCCATTCTTCACTGACTGCTGCACTGAGGAGAGGTATCGATGTCGGTCGGTGAGGCTTGGCACGTAGTCGACGTTTCAAAACATCTCGAAGGTGCTCTATAGAATTCAGGTCAGGACTCTCTGCAGGCCAGTCCATTGCAGGGATTTTATTGTTATGTAACCACTCCGCCACAGGCTGTGCATTATGAACAGGTGCTCGATGGCGGTGACAGATGCAATAGCCATTCCCGAATTGCTCTTCAACAGTGGAAAGTAAGATGGTGCTTAAAACAAGTGTAGGCGTGTACTGTTATAGTGCCACGCAAAAAAAAAAAAAGAAAAACAAGGCGTGCAAGCTCCCTCCATGGAGAAAACGACCACTTCATAACACCAACGCCTCCGAATATTACTGTTGGCACTACACACGTTGGCAGATGACGTTCACCGGGCATTCACCATAACCACACCCTGCATCAGATCGGCACATTGTGTATGGCGATTCGTCACTCCACACAACGTTTTTGCACTGTTCAATTGTCCATTGTTTACGCTCCTTACATCAAGCGAGGCGTCGTTGCGCATTCGCATTTACAGGCGTGATGTGTGGCTTATGAGCAGCCGCTCGACAATGAAACCCAAGTTTTCTCACCTCCCGCCTAGCTGTCACAGTACTTGCAGTGGATCCTGATGCAGTTTGGAATCCCTGTGTGATGGTCTGGATAGATGTCTACCTGTTACACATTACGACCCTCTTCAACTCTGCCAACAGACGAGGTCGGCCTGTACGCTTTTATGCTGTACGTGTTCCTTTACGTTTCCACTTCACTATCAAATCAGAAACAGTGGATGTTTAGGAGTGTGGAAATCTCGCGTACAGACGTCTCACACAAATGACACCCAGTCATCAGACCATGTTCGAAGCCCGTGATTTCCGCTAAGTGCCCCATTCTGCTCTCAAGATGTCTAATGACTACTGAGGTCATTGATTTTGTTGTACCTGGCAGTAGGTGGTAGCACAATGCACCTAATATGAAAAACGTATGTTTTTGGGGATGTCCGAATACTTTTTATCACATTGTGTATGTAGAAGTTACCGAGAAGTGCTTCTATTAACCCTCTGCCAAACAATTATATATCTTAACTTCTCATTGTCGGGATTCGCAGTCTTGTAGAATTTTTTGTAGAACACCATGTAAACAATGTGCTACGGCAATGAATTGTAGCGATTTAGGTGAAAAATGTTAAGAACGGTAACATTTAATGTATTTTAATCATTTCACGATGTACAGGGCTTCGCAATCGTATTATGCTATTGTACAGGGTGTATCAAAAAGATTCATCCGATTTTAAAAAATTGTGACTGATGTTACTTGAGATATGTGCGAAAACAATGTACTGTTGGAAAGAGCAAACTCTCGAGTTTTATATGGTTCCAGTTCGGTAGCAGCAGTGTGCGCCCACTTCATTTCTAGTGAAAATGATGTTTGGACAACAGAAAGCGTTTTGTGTTCTAAGTTTTGCGCAGTGCGGGTCATTAATAACTTTTACTTTCGTACTAGGTATGGTGTTGATCCTCCTACAGTACAGAGAATTAGACGATGGCATGAACAATTCCGAGAAAAAAGTGGCTTGTGTAAAGGCAAATCGCCGGACCGTCCCTGAGTGTGTGACACAGACGTCGAACGCATCCGCCATTCTTTCACTAGGACTCCACAAAAATTCGTTAGCCGTGCAGCGCGGCAGCTCAGCATACCTTGACGTTCATCTGTATTTCGTCGACGTTTACACATGAAACCATTCAAAATCCGGCTACTACAAGCTCTTCGTAAAGTTGAGAAACAACAACGCGTGGAGTCCTGTAATTTCGTTCTTGGCAAGATAGAGGATGACAGTTTTCTTCCATGCTTAGTGTTCAGTGACGAGGCAACATTCCATGTAAATGGTAAGGTGAATCGTCATAATGTGAGAATATGGGGTACGGAACAAACACATGAAGTGGTAGAACATCAGTGGGACTCTCAAAAATGTAATGTGTTTTGTGCAGTTTCACTGTAAAAGGTGTATGGTCCATTTTTCTTTGCCGAGAACACTGTTACAGGAAGCACATATCTCGATATACTTGATAACTTTCTTTTCCCACAAATGAAGACTTATTCGAACGACTTCATGTACCAACAGGATGGGCCATCACCACACTGTCATCTGGAAGTGAGGGAATTTTTAAATCAATGGATTAACTGAACGGTGGACCGATTGCACTGGACCAAATGATTCAACGTTACTTCACTGGCCTTTAAGGTTTTTGTGACGGCCTTCGTAGCGACAACACTTCGCTGTAGAAACGGCCTACGAAGTCACCGCCACACTTTTAATAGCGGGCCGACCGGTCCGCTGGAACAGTGAACAGAAAGATGAAAACCCAAACACTCGGATTAAATGAAAGTCGGTACTTATCTTTATTAACGACGATACAGAACACAGTGGTGAACATGGTCTACAGAAATCTGTCTAGTTCGAGTCGGAGCGGCTTGGTCAGCGTCGGCTGACGACAAACAACAACTCTGCTGCGATGAACACACAACTGACTAGCAGGTACACAATTCGGTGGCGAGTATACAACTGAGCGGCGAATCCAGAACTGTCCTAGCGCTCGCGACTCCAGCGCTTAAGAAGCCAGAAGCCAGCGGTGGCGCGCGCAGACTTGCGGCGATTTCCTGTATCGCTGGCGCTGCTTATGCGGACGGCGTCCGGACTCTGATGCTGCCAACCTTTTTGGCAGCGGGCTCGGTTGGCATTACTGGCTAGGATATAACAAAGGTCACAGGACTTGGCTGTATGTGGTTATTTCTTGTGGTGGTTTATAAAATACTGTTTATGTGCCTCCGTTACCAACAACAATGAATGAACTGAGACATCGCCTAATAGCAGATGTGGAAGCCGTAACTCAAGACATGCAAGCTGCAGTGTAGGAACCATTTGGTTACCGGATTAACAAATGCACTACATCTCAAGGGGGAACATATTGAACGCTAATGAAAAGGTATGAAAAAAATTTTGAGTTTACCGTTCATCAAAAAACAAAATTCGTTATATACGTTTATTAATTTCAAAAATATAGACGTGCCAAATTGGATGATTCTTTATAATACACCTTGTATTTCTACAGAGAAAAGGTTTATCTTTGCCGAAGATATGTATACAGGTCGGAAGATTTTAAAGTTTGATACGTGGTGAAGCAAAATCTTTCACTGTACCACGTGAAAATACACTCCTGGAAATTGAAATAAGAACACCGTGAATTCATTGTCCCAGGAAGGGGAAACTTTATTGACACATTCCTGGGGTCAGATACATCACATGATCACACTGACAGAACCACAGGCACATAGACACAGGCAACAGAGCATGCACAATGTCGGCACTAGTACAGTGTATATCCACCTTTCGCAGCAATGCAGGCTGCTATTCTCCCATGGAGACGATCGTAGAGATGCTGGATGTAGTCCTGTGGAACGGCTTGCCATGCCATTTCCACCTGGCGCCTCAGTTGGACCAGCGTTCGTGGTGGACGTGCAGACCGCGTGAGACGACGCTTCATCCAGTCCCAAACATGCTCAATGGGGGACAGATCCGGAGATCTTGCTGGCCAGGGTAGTTGACTTACACCTTCTAGAGCGCGTTGGGTGGCACGGGATACATGCGGATGTGCATTGTCCTGTTGGAACAGCAAGTTCCCTTGCCGGTCTAGGAATGGTAGAACGATGGGTTCGATGACGGTTTGGTTGTACCGTGCACTATTCAGTGTCCCCTCGACGATCACCAGTGGTGTACGGCCAGTGTAGGAGATCGCTCCCCACACCATGATGCCGGGTGTTGGCCCTGTGTGCCTCGGTCGTATGCAGTCCTGATTGTGGCGCTCACCTGCACGGCGCCAAACACGCATACGACCATCATTGGCACCAAGGCAGAAGCGACTCTCATCGCTGAAGACGACACGTCTCCATTCGTCCCTCCATTCACGCCTGTCGCGACACCACTGGAGGCGGGCTGCACGATGTTGGGGCGTGAGCGGAAGACGGCCTAACGGTGTGCGGGACCGTAGCCCAGCTTCATGGAGACGGTTGCGAATGGTCCTCGCCGATACCCCAGGAGCAACAGTGTCCCTAATTTGCTGGGAAGTGGCGGTGCGGTCCCCTACGGCACTGCGTAGGATCCTACGGTCTTGGCGTGCATCCGTGCGTCGCTGCGGTCCGGTCCCAGATCGACGGGCACGTGCACCTTCCGCCGACCACTGGCGACAACATCGATGAACTGTGGAGACCTCACGCCCCACGTGTCGAGCAATTCGGCGGTACGTCCACCCGGCCTCCCGCATGCCCACTATACGCCCTCGCTCAAAGTCCGTCAACTGCACATACGAGTCACGTCCACGCTGTCGCGGCATGCTACCAGTGTTAAAGACTGCGATGGAGCTCCGTATGCCACGGCAAACTGGCTGAGTTTGAAGCGCCATTACATGGAATGCACGGCCCCTCCCGCCGGAGGTTAGAGCCCTCCCTCGGGCGGGTATGTGTGTTGTTCTTAGCGTAAGTGAGTTTCAGTAGTGTGCTGGCCTTAGGAATTCACACACATTTTAACATGACTTCAGTAACTCTCTTTCGGCATTACTTTATTTAGCTCTGTTTAGATTAACTTCTTATTCTCTTCAGTAATTAATATTTTCAGCAAGTTTTCATGATTGTAGCGGAAGAATTACGTAAAGAAATAATTAAATCGCCCTAAATTTCTATTAGAAATTCTTTTGATAATGTTCGTAATAGTTAGTGGAGTCCTAAATTCGTTTCACTCTTGTGTAAACGAGGAAGTTGAAAAATCAACTTCAGAAGTGGTTACCGCGCAACAGAACGAATCTGCGACGCTGCGATATCGGCTGGGAGCGAGAGCTGGCGTGTAGTCAGGCGAACGCAGAAGTCGTCAGGGGGAGGGGCGAGCTGGCAGTCCACCTGCCAGTAACAGGTGGCAGCCGGCGTCTATCGATCGCCGCAGAGGTACAAGTTGTTCTCGCCAATCAAATATTTCCCCGCCCGGCGGCCACTGACAGCATCGCGTTCGCTGTTAAGTTGATAAAGCGTGGTGGGGGCGCAGCGGGAGCGGGCAGGCACCTCGGAACTCCGTCGTGGCGCTGCTGCCTCCCCAAGTCCGGAAAAGTACGGCACCAAGAACGGCTCGTACGCCTTCCGTGTTGCGATTCGATTTGCTCGCTAATCAAGAAAAAAAAAAAGATGACAACTACTCGTCAACTAGAACACCACGGCAGGTATCTGAAAGCTTCGCGACGGTTACCGTGTAAGTGTCGGGTGGCCACTGCGCATTTGCAGAGAGGTAGCCTTCAGCACTAAATACATTTGGCTGCCTTCAGTTAGCTACAATGTCCTCTGAGGAGGCCCTGATCTTGGGGTGGTGGGGGCCAAACCGGGGTATCTGCCCCGGGCGTCAATTTCAGGGGGCGCCAAATTCATATTTTTGAAAGAGGAAACCTTGTTTCACGAATCGCCCAAAATCCAGAGCCCGTTGGTCTATCGATTATTCATATGGTTTTGAAAAACGTCCCTGTTGGTTTTTAACATTTTTGAACATATTCTAAGTTGATATCTGAACGGCCGGCCGGGGTGGCCGAGCGGTTCTAGGCGCTACAGTCTGGAACCGTGCGATCGCTGCGGTCGCAGGTTCAAATCCTGCCTCGGAGATGGACGTGTGTGATGTCCTTAGGTTAGCTAGGTTTAAGTAGTTCTAATTTCTAGGGGACGGATGACCTCAGCAGTTAAGTCCCATAGTGCTCAGAGCCATTTGAACCATTGTTTTAAATTTCTGAACGGATCATAAGTTGATTTTTGAATGCATGCAATGTGTATGATGATTCCAAATTTATATAAGAAATTCATACCACCACTTATCGACTTCATGCTTGAGAAACTGGAGCCTCTCAATGAAATGTGAAACTATTTTCTAACATAGAACTTTTTGCTTGTATTAGGCCTAAAAGGTGTTCGATATTGGTAGTTCGTGAATTATATTCTATCGTGTTATTTACTTAAATAAGGCGGATAAAAATGACCATTTGTGCCTAAACAGTCTCGCTTATTCGGCGTGAGTTGCAACTGCTGCAATATTATAAAGGTCTACTTTGTTTTATCTAGCAGACAGTGACAAAATAGACGTAAATCGATACAGGACATCAGCCTAGGATACTGTTCGTATTAGCAGCTTTTTAAGTACTAGACAAAGACGTTTTGACATTTTAGGTTTGACGGACTTCGATGACGTAATAGATTCTTTCGCAGAAAGGAAAGCACGCCGTGTAAAGCTGTAGCAAGCTTAGAGAGAAAAAAAATGTTGGGGCCTAAGGACTGAAAAAATGTATACTGACTTGCTTCACTCTTGTGTTTACTGCGTTTATGTTTCCTATATTTCATTTCATGTCACACAAAAGAGAAAGTTATTAGCTAATAGGCAATAAATAGTGAAAATTTTCTGAAGAGTTCCCACTCCCCCGGTCACAAATAATCCCACCCAGTATTAATTGCGAATTTTTTTAAGGGGGGTAGGTTGTCACAACGGTCGACAGGGAATAGGAGAGTTATCACAGGATATTTTAATTTTCACGCTACTGAGCATGGGTTCGAAGGCTTCCCTTACATAATATACGTATTCGAATTTCACAGAGCCAAATGCTGGGACGTGCGAGAGAAGAAGGCTGTGTGAAGAAGCGTGGTACTGCACTTTGACAAACTTAAGACCAAATGACATGTCTTACAGTTACGTCAACATATATGTATCATACATGAAACTCTTCAGAAAGATGTGTGCTACAAAATGAACATATTTTTGAAAATTCAAAATTAAAAAAAAAATTTTGACGTCTAATGTCAAGGATCGTGGGAAGGGGGGGTGGGGGAGGGGGGAGGCGCCACTATCAAATTTTTGCCACGTTAGGAAGTATCGTTGATCCGGGGCTGTCTCTGTGTGTGTTCTTCTGTGTTTGTATTAATAGTGCGGAGTGACCTCGGATTGAAATTATGACGTCTATTAGTACCTCAACACTAAAAGGCAGCAAACTGAATAATCAGTCTAAGGAGGTAGTGCACAACATTTTTATGATTATGGAAGATGAACCCCCTCATGGAAGGCACATCCGGTGCAGCAAGCTCATCTGAGAGCCCAAGTGGCTACAGGTGTTTCACGTAGCACTGTCCAGAAAATTAAAAAGGTGAGGCAGGCTGCTGAAATCAGGTGGAGAATGGGAATTTGTAACTCCAGATAACAATGATGAACTCAGAATAATTATAATGCCACCTGGCCGTCCGGAGCCCAGTCTTCTTGCCACCGTACGTTCTCGTGACCACCACTGTCAACACTCATGTACAGTGGATACATTCTTGCCAAGTATTTCTGCAGTATTGCAGAAGCAATATTCTGCTGCTTCAAGTCCTATTACATGACCTCGTTCAAACTCAGTAAGTTGTCGATTATGGCAATTTTGTCGCCTTAGAGGTATTCTTGACCATCATCTCAGCACGTTCGATCTCATAGGTAACTATCACTCATGACCGTTACACCGTGTATTTAAAGCAAACCTCATCTGCATCCTCATAATGGCCACTCTTATTAAACTGGCGCAAACTCTGAGCAGACATCATCTTTCGTTTATATCGCACAATTCCTCCTTGGTTGCTGCAATTTTTTCCCGTCATTGTACCATGTTCCTTTACAATAGAGATTGTTCGGAACACTTTTCGGAGACTGGGTCATGAGAAAGATGTGACACTTTGTTCTGTTTGGCATGTTGAAGATCCGCGTTCTTCGCGGTCACAGGGTATGTGCAAAGTGGGTATCCTTGGCTTCAAATGGTTCAAATGGCTCTGAGCACTGGGACTTAACATCTGAGGTCATCAGTCCCCTAGACCTAAGGACATCACACACATCCATGCCCGAGGCAGGATTTGAACCTGCGACCGTAGCGGTCGCGCGGCTCCCGACTGAAGCGCCTGAAGGGTATCCTTGGGTTGAGTGATGTGAAAGGTAACAGGTCTTTGGGGTCTACTTCCTTTCATCTTGAGTTCTAACAACTCCATTATCCTTTTTCCTTTTCATCCTTCTCGTATGCGAGGTCTCATTCTGTCACTCCCTCTGATCATATTGAATAATCTCCATCGAGGAAATCTTCTCTTATCCGTTTTCTTACACCCTTCTTTCCCATAACTTCCGAGATTAAGGCACTCACGTGAGGTTGTAGGACACTGACAACAAATCAACAAAGCCCATAGTAGATTTGTGCTTAGACGCGTTAACCATTCTGGGGGAGAGAATGTCCCTGAGTAAACTGGCAGATGTCCTAAACATTTGAAAGATGAACTAAAGAAGCGTCGTTTGTTTGACAAGGGCAGACGGCTGTGTGAGAAGTATATGCTAAATAAGACAGAAAATAAGGATTAAGTGAGAAGTTGATAAGGATGCAGTGAGACGAATGTTTTCATGAACACACATCAGCTATAAATGTAAACATGCTGTTGTACAACAGGTATTATTGCACATTGACGGGTGTAAATAGTAGAACAAACAACGGCAATGATCTTTCAGTGAGTAACAGCTTAATTACACCCATAGAATAATGACTGCATTAGCAGCATCCACAATAATTTCCACTTATTTGATAAACACAGACAGTTCATAGATCAATTTGATAGAAATTAAGGTATGTAGAACGATGCAACCTTTAATCTGCAGTAGGTAGACGTAAAACAATGCAGGAAGGGATAGGTTAACGTCGATTTGCTTCATCGTAATAAAATGTATATGCACTATGGAAGTGTAGAGACTGATAGATAAGGAGCTGACAGAGACATCCAAGTACCGCCAAGCGAATGAGGTAAGTAGCCTCTGAGTAATATTGTAAATGAATGATAACAAATCGGTGCTGTGTAGTTCCATTATGATAAAAAGTTGAAGTGTACTGACGTTGAGGAAGGGTGGATTGAAGATTGGTAGACAAACCCATAAGAGACTGAGCTGCGCCGTATATCATTTGCATTTAGGAAAGGAATCACCAGTGTCATATGCTTGCAGAGGTTGAAGTGGGACACTTTCAGGTACGTAAAATGAGAAGTAGCGTATAGTATCTACCCACAGGAGGGATAAATGAATATTTGATGATGAGGTTCAACGGCTACAGTGACGATTGTCATGTAGCTGGAGAGGTTTTCCTCACTAGTTAAGGGAACGAGAATATTCCTAGCGTGTGGGATGGAGACGTTTTACGTCTCTATATGTGCTAACGCAGGAGTATTTGAACATTGTGGTGTACTCGTGGAAGACAATAAGGGATCCATGTAAACTGTCTCTAGGAAATAACGTGATGTACCTACGCAAGTACGTTACGTGTTACAAATACACTCCTGGAAATTGAAATAAGAACACCGTGAATTCATTGTCCCAGGAAGGGGAAACTTTATTGACACATTCCTGGGGTCAGATACATCACATGATCACACTGACAGAACCACAGGCACATAGACACAGCCAACAGAGCATGCACAATGTCGGCACTAGTACAGTGTATATCCACCTTTCGCAGCAATGCAGGCTGCTATTCTCCCATGGAGACGATCGTAGAGATGCTGGATGTAGTCCTGTGGAACGGCTTGCCATGCCATTTCCACCTGGCGCCTCAGTTGGACCAGCGTTCGTGCTGGACGTGCAGACCGCGTGAGACGACGCTTCATCCAGTCCCAAACATGCTCAATGGGGGACAGATCCGGAGATCTTGCTGGCCAGGGTAGTTGACTTACACCTTCTAGAGCACGTTGGGTGGCACGGGATACATGCGGACGTGCATTGTCCTGTTGGAACAGCAAGTTCCCTTGCCGGTCTAGGAATGGTAGAACGATGGGTTCGATGACGGTTTGGATGTACCGTGCACTATTCAGTGTCCCCTCGACGATCACCAGTGGTGTACGGCCAGTGTAGGAGATCGCTCCCCACACCATGATGCCGGGTGTTGGCCCTGTGTGCCTCGGTCGTATGCAGTCCTGATTGTGGCGCTCACCTGCACGGCGCCAAACACGCATACGACCATCATTGGCACCAAGGCAGAAGCGACTCTCATCGCTGAAGACGACACGTCTCCATTCGTCCCTCCATTCACGCCTGTCGCGACACCACTGGAGGCGGGCTGCACGATGTTGGGGCGTGAGCGGAAGACGGCCTAACGGTGTGCGGGACCGTAGCCCAGCTTCATGGAGACGGTTGCGAATGGTCCTCGCCAATACCCCAGGAGCAACAGTGTCCCTAATTTGCTGGGAAGTGGCGGTGCGGTCCCCTACGGCACTGCGTAGGATCCTACGGTCTTGGCGTGCATCCGTGCGTCGCTGCGGTCCGGTCCCAGGTCGACGGGCACGTGCACCTTCCGCCGACCACTGGCGACAACATCGATGTACTGTGGAGACCTCACTCCCCACGTGTTGAGCAATTCGGCGGTACGTCCACCCGGCCTCCCGCATGCCCACTATACGCCCTCGCTCAAAGTCCGTCAACTGCACATACGGTTCACGTCCACGCTGTCGCGGCGTGCTACCAGTGTTAAAGACTGCGATGGAGCTCCGTATGCCACGGCAAACTGGCTGACACTGACGGCGGCGGTGAACAAATGCTGCGCAGCTAGCGCCATTCGACGGCCAACACCGCGGTTCCTGGTGTGTCCGCTGTGCCGTGCGTGTGATCATTGCTTGTACAGCCCTCTCGCAGTGTCCGGAGCAAGTATGGTGGGTCTGACACACCGGTGTCAATGTGTTCTTTTTTCCATTTCCAGGAGTGTATTAAACGAAAACGTAAGATGTCGACATTAAGAAACTTAAAAGCAAATCTATCCTGTTGTTGCAAGATGAGGCCCAAGTATAAAATAATAACAACCTAAGCGAACAAATTTGTAATATTGATAAAGAGAGTGCACACAAGCAAAAGTAAAAGAAAGGCAGTAAATGCTGCGATAATTTTCACCAAATGAATGGAAAGAAATAGTTTTCTTGGGAATTCATGACCTATTAATAACTGCACAGTAATCACTCGTGACTTATGAAATCCGTGTACCTGATGTACGGTATATGTATTATAATCGTAATGTGTGTAACTAAGAGTTGCTACGGAACATTTCGTTGAGATATACTAACAACATTAATAATCTATATAGTTAAGAAAATTGTACAGAACATCTTTAGCTTGAATGCGGAAATATGTAACGTATCTGGATGTTTTAGTAAGTACCCTGGTCCAATATGAATAATCGTAATGGCAAAAGTTGATCGCGATAGACGAAATAGGTAGAAATACTGGGTTAGGCGAAATGAAAGACTGTCTGCGCCGCTTTATTTTAACAAAGACCCGAGTGTTTACAGCGTGATGGCTCTAGTTAAAAGTGTCATTGGCTGCCTGGTGAACGCAGCCTACCTACAATGCAACGTAATCATCAAGACAAATGAATTAGCTTTTAATATAACACTGAATGCTTGTACGACCTTTAAGTCAGGCGTGTTTTAACGACTGACACCTGTTATCATTAATACATCCTATTTGAGCTACCGTGATATATGTTGATGAGGGGAAATGAACTTTAAAATATAGGAGAGTTGACTCGAAGTCATTTTTATCTCTGAGAAGCAGTTGCGATCTTTCATTTAGCTCTCCTGCAAGACGGAACGAAGTCCAAAAGAATAGGATGTTCGAGTAAGGCGGTGGCATGGTAGATCCGGGCCACCAGAGTGAAGGAGCAAGAAAATAATTCACCAGAAGAGATATTTGACTTAACAGACAAACCGTGCTCAAGGCATATTCAAGCTAAATAAAGCACAGCAATTACCGCAGCCATTCGCAGATTTTACACCTGAACCATTACTTATCTTGCATTTGTGACGAATTACTCGCCAAGAGCAAAGTCCCAAGTGACTGCAAAAGAGTGAAGTTGACTCGTGTGTACAAGAAGTGTAAAAGATCAGACCCGCAAAATTTCATAACGATACACTTAACATCGGCTTGCTGAAAAATTCTTGAACGCATTCTCATTTCAAATATGATCAGTTTCCTTCACACAGAAAAACTTTTGCCCACAAATCAGTGTGGGCTTTGAAAGCACAGATCGTGTGAAACTCAGCTTGCCTTTTCTCGCATGGCATTCTGCGAACAATGGATGAAGGGAGACAGGCAGATTCCTTAATCCTAGATTTCGGAAAAGTGTTTCACATGGTGCCCAATATTGACTGTTAGCGTAAGTAAGGGCATACGAAGTAGGTTCCCACACATGTGAGTGGGTCGAAGACTTCTTAAGTAATAGAACCAACTCCGTTCTCCTCGACGGCGAATGTGCAACAGGAACAAGTATATGACGAGAAGTGCTCCATGAAAGCGTGATAGGACAGCTATTGTTCTCTGCACACGAGGACGTGCTAATAAGTTATCACTCCGAATATTTGATTCCGTTCTCAATATCTGTCGAGGTATTAATTACTCTTTCGACTTTCACGCTTCGCTGAGGCAAGCTGCAATCCTCTGCCGCTGAAGGGCTCCGACTGCAGCGTATAACAGAGCTGTATGAGAGAAACATGGTGCTGTGAGCGAGTTTCTAACAGTAGAAAACGTGCCGCCAACTGAAATCTATAGTTGCCTACGGTGATGATCGTATCGAAATCACGACCCTGGATTGTTCCCATTCGTAATGAAGGAAAAGGTATTGATAACTTCAACCGTGTGTGGCAGAGCTTGAAGTGTTTGCAAAACTCCTTCGAGGACTTCAGTCTCACAGTGATGAAGAGGTGGAAGCAGAGAGAAGGTTGTGGCTCCGTCGACTAACATTACGCAGCAAGGGTATCAGCAAACTGGTATCTCGATGGGAGAAATGTGTCTGTCACCTGGATGACTATGTTGAAAAAGACACATGTACACATGAAGAAAAAAGATACAGAAAATAAATAACGTTTGTTTTGTATTTAACCGTGTACGAGTTAACACGTAAGAAAATTCGGAGGCGTTATTTTTCAGCACGCCCCCGTACCTAAGAGGTATACCTTAAAACTTATTCTTTCTTTTGATCCTCAGTCGGTTTCTTCGGTTTTCTCCATTTTGCATAGGTGTCAGTTACTGATGCAAGAAGAAGTGGTCTGTTCCAATATCCACCCTGAAAGTGCACAAAAAAGGCCATAAGAAACAAGGTTTACAATTACATTGTTTAGATCTGATGTGTAGATAGAAAACCATTCCAGAAGAAGCTACATGTAGCGAGGCGGCGGAGTGGTTAGCACACTGGACTCGCATTCGGGAGGACGACGGGCCAAACTCACATCCGGCAGTCCAATTTTAGTTTTTCCGTGATTTCTCCAAATCGCTAAAGGCAAACGCGCAGATAGTTCCTTTGAAATGGCACAGGCGATTTTCTTCCCCATGTTTCACGCAATACGAGCTCGTGCTCCGTCTCTCGTAACCTCGAGCTCGGCGGGGCTTTAAGGCAATCCTCCTTTCTTTTGCCCACCTGCTTAACTGAGTGGTAACGTGTTTGCATCAGGCCCAGGTTTGATTTCCAACCGTGCTGGGAACTTTCTCTGCTCGTGGACTGGTTGTTGTGTTGTCCTTGTCATCATGTCATCATCACCGACATCCAAGTCGCCCATTGTGGCGTCACCTGAAATATTACTTGCAGCTCGGCTGCCGAACTTTCCCGGATGGTGCTTTCTGGCCATCACTGCCACACGATCTTTTCATTGTTTTGCTTCCTTCTGTTACGGCATAGAAGAGTAAATCGTTGAAAATGAGAGAATTTTATTAACAAACGTTGCTACAAGCAATGTGCGACCTCACAAGAGGAAGAGAGAGACAGAGAAAGAAGAGAGAGAGAGAGAGAGAAAGTGTGTGTGTGTGTGTGTGTGTGTGTGTGTGTGTGTGTGAGAGAGAGAGAGAGAGAGACAGAGAGAACCAGGAAGTAAGAAGCATATTGCAAGTGGGTCAGCCTCGGCACGTTACAACACCGCGCCGAGAGAGAGACGAGGGTTTAACATTCTGCGTGGTGTCTGTTTGTTCTAAGTCGTGTCTCCCTACCACTTTCGCGCAACGACGCTCTGAGCGTGTTTTTTAGGGAATTGACTAGTTTGAACCTTGGACCTGTTGCTGGTAAGGAGACGCCAGACCACACATGACATGTAGAGTTCAGAAGAGTTCAGTGAGACTAGAGATGATATAACCAAACACTTAATGATTTCAGCGTCAGCTCCACTGCACTCCCTGTAAAATAATCTTAATACTAACTAAATTTACTGGAAGGGGTTCACGGCTTTCCTATTTTTAGTTAGCTGGTAAAATAGCGTCGAAAAAGCAGTTAAGTTTACCTTTGGAAATTTTACTCTACACACAAAACATTGTTTATAAATTGCACTATTGATAAAAGGAAATGTTTTAATACAGGATGATAAAAACCAACTGCGTTCAACAAAAATGTGAACGAATATTCCCTGAATGGATTTCCATGTTCCACAATGGATCGAAGGATGACCTATGCCATATCACATCTATAATCTAGGTTTAAATTAAGTTTCACAAAAGAGAAAAGTATCAAAATGTTCTACAGTGACCCTCAATTATCTTTAATTACTTATCTAACTTGTAAATTACAGTGGCTGATGTGGCTTCTCAATAATTATAAAACAGAAAAATCATCGCGTTTCAGATTTTTACTTCAAGTAGCAAATGTAACACCATGAGATTTAATTGACGATCGACACTAGTATTACGTAAAAAGGGGGTGTAACAGATGAGACTTCTACAGTTCTGAGTGAAGCTTTATGCGCTGTTATGCGGCATCGCGTGCGTTCATTACCTTGTCGTTGGTTAGGCAGCGTCAGGGGGCGGCGGGCAGCGCAGCTCCATACAGCTCGGTGTCTCGGAAGCAACTCCCTCCTAACTTCTCCTTACTACAATTTACCGAAGTTGGTTTACAAAAAAAAAAAAACTATCTGGCTCTGTTTTCATCTGACCAATCAGGGTCCCAATGTTAACCTTAAGCTCCGCCTACAAAAACGTTATACTTTTCGTGGTGGGGCAATGTTTTTAACGTTTGCAACGTAACAGAGACGCGAAAAAGTCTCACGCAAAAACTTGCAGCTGGTGTGGCTCTTTTAGTGTTATCATAAGATCTATACTGTTCTTCTGGAGGGCTATATCTTTTAACATGGGCTGGGGGTGGTCCTGGCGGTTGGCTGGCGACGTGGGTGTCCGTCCCTTACCGTAGAGCCTTCTAGCTTAACACGGTTCTGCTCTCGGCTTCTATTCTCGTTTCTCCCATCGGAACTGCGTCTGTTTCACGGTAGGAAGGTATGACATTTAGGCGTTCTTGTGTTAGTCTGTGGTATTCCATTTGCTCACTCGTTGATCGTATTACTTTCGTTAATTTAATGTCAGGATTTATTCGGAGCTATGTGACATACTGCCGGATTTGCTTAGCATGTCAGGGTTTTCATGGAAGGTCTTGGATTTGCGTGACACCTTACAAGGGCTCAGCAGAAAATAGTACGGGACAGAAAACTAACGGAAACGAGACGTGCATATTCCTTATCTCGCAAGAGATGTCGAAAGAAACTGTACCTAATTCATAAAAATCTGTATCAGAGAATCTACACTTGTCTGTTACGCGAATATAACAGAATAAAACAGACATATGCTGTCATCACGAAACGAGCACCCTTTAAAGACTCGAGTTCTCAAACTTCAAAGGGTTGTTCATTGGGAATATGGCGTTCACAGTAATAGCAATCGATTCCATAATTATGATACTGTAGTGATTATAAACTCCAGGACGGTCTGCGAAACCGGCTGGTAATGTACTTGAGATGATGGCCTTCATACTGTTCACCATCTACAACTGATGATGGAGAAGCTGACTGTTGCCTGACAAAATCCCGTTGCAGAGCGATGACAACACCGAAATTCAGCGCGAAAACCGCCATCAGGGCCTCGAGTGGTCCACGTTCCTGTTCAACACTTAGATACTTCCGGGTGCTGAAAACTATGTGACCAGCACGAAGGACATAGGCCTACCGCACGACTTTCGAGTGCACCACATGGAACGGTCATCAAGTATCAACATGGAATTCGAAGTGGGATCGGGGACACTCCAGCAGCTAGTACGAGACCATTCGTGTTGGACCATAGCTGCGCCGGCAGCGAGCCACGGCGCCAGGTCAGTCACTCTTTGCCTGGGCCTGCAGACGAGGCCCGTGTTGAGGCAGACCACTATAAAGGTGTTTTGACACCGTTGTAATAGTGTCAGAGACGGTTCGCAGTTAGCCAACTGCTTAGCCAACTGCTTAGCCAACTGCTGTCCAATTTCATGGAGATGTGTCTCCATGCAGCCTCACTGTACTTGGTAGGAGAAGCCACGTAAGAAACTATCGTGGAAATCGTTCGTTGTTGTATCTAAAGGCAGCTAGTTAAATCCACTTCATCAATATACAAATATCGAAAAATGTTGTGCATCATCCCAATTCCCAGAGCTCCTGAAGACAGACGTTGACTGTGGATATTGTGTCACAGACACAGTCCCTTTGACTGTTTAGAAATGTCTCTAAACAACCATGCATGAGCAACGCCTATTAGACAGACGGGTCCAACAACCGAGCAGTTCCAGTCATTCCACCAGGAAGGAGATACACGGCTCGTGTTGTCTGTAGTTCAATCATGCCTAGACGGTCAATACCGCTGTTCGGTCGCTTCCAAATTGTTACTTCCTGCCAGAAACGGCTCTCAACAAGGGAAGTGTCCAGGCGTCTCGGAGTGAACCAAAGTGATGTTGTTCACACATGGAGGAGATACAGAGAGACTGGAACTGTCGATGACGTGCCTCGTTAAGGCCGCCCAAGGGATACTACTGCAGTCAGTGACCGCGTCTTATGGATTATGGCATGGAGGAACCCTGACAGCTACGACACCATGTTGAAGAATGCTTTTCGTGCAGCCACAGGACGTCGTGTTGCTATTCAAATTGTGCTCAATAGGCTGCATGATGCGCAACTTCACTCCCCACGTTCATGGCGATGTCCATCTTTGCAACCACGACACGATGCAGCGCGGTAGAGATGGGCCCAGCAACATGCTGAATGGACCGCTCTGGATTGGCATCACGTTCTCTTCACAGATGAGTGTCGCATATGCCTTCAACCAGACAATCGTCGGAGACGCGTTAAGAGGCAGCCTTAGACACACTGTCCACCAAGTGTAGCACGTGGAGGTTTCCTTCTGTTTTGGGGTGGCATTATGTGGGGCCGACCTACGCCGCTGGTGATCATGGAAGGCGCCGTAACGGCTGTACGATACGTGAATGCCGTCCTCCGACCGATAGTGCAACCATATCGGCAGCATATTGGCGATGCATTCGTTTTCATGGATGACAATTCGCACCACTATCGTGCACATCTTGTGAATGAGTTCCTTCAGTATGACGACATCGCACGACTAAAGTGGCCAGCATGTCCTCCAGACATCATCCCTATGGTACGTTCCTGGGATAAATTGAAAAGGGCTGTTTATGTACGACGTGGCCCACCATTCACACTGAGGGATCAACGACGAATCGCCATTGAGGAGTGGGACAATCTGGAACAACAGTGCCTTGATGAACTTGTGGATAGAATGCCATGACGAATACAGGCATGCATCAGTGCAAGAGGACGTGCTTCAGCAATCTGTTCCACCACCTCTGATGGGCTCGCTGTATGGTGGTACAACACCTAATGTATGGTTATCGTGAGCAATAAAAATGGCGGAAATGATGTTTATGTTGATCTCTATTCCAGTTTTCTTTACAGGTTCGGGAACTTTCAGAGCCAAATTGATGCAGAACGTTTTTTGATGTTTGTTGTTTCTTAGTGCGGAATTGTGTCATACGCCTTCCAGAATTCAAGGGGCACGGCGTCTATCCCTCATTCAATTTTTTCTGTACCTGTCATTCTGACGTTACTAGGGAATGTAATGTCAACAGAAATGTGTTCGAGAGCGAGAAGCCGCGCGGGATTAGTCGAGCGGTCTAGGGCGTTGCAATCTGGAACAACAGTGCCTTGATGAACTTGTGGATAGAATGCCATGACGAATACAGGCATGCATCAGTGCAAGAGGACGTGCTTCAGCAATCTGTTCCACCACCTCTGATGGGCTCGCTGTATGGTGGTACAACACCTAATGTATGGTTATCGTGAGCAATAAAAATGGCGGAAATGATGTTTATGTTGATCTCTATTCCAGTTTTCTTTACAGGTTCGGGAACTTTCAGAGCCAAATTGATGCAGAACGTTTTTTGATGTTTGTTGTTTCTTAGTGCGGAATTGTGTCATACGCCTTCCAGAATTCAAGGGGCACGGCGTCTATCCCTCATTCAATTTTTTCTGTACCTGTCATTCTGACGTTACTAGGGAATGTAATGTCAACAGAAATGTGTTCGAGAGCGAGAAGCCGCGCGGGATTAGTCGAGCGGTCTAGGGCGTTGCAATCTGGAACAACAGTGCCTTGATGAACTTGTGGATAGAATGCCATGACGAATACAGGCATGCATCAGTGCAAGAGGACGTGCTTCAGCAATCTGTTCCACCACCTCTGATGGGCTCGCTGTATGGTGGTACAACACCTAATGTATGGTTATCGTGAGCAATAAAAATGGCGGAAATGATGTTTATGTTGATCTCTATTCCAGTTTTCTTTACAGGTTCGGGAACTTTCAGAGCCAAATTGATGCAGAACGTTTTTTGATGTTTGTTGTTTCTTAGTGCGGAATTGTGTCATACGCCTTCCAGAATTCAAGGGGCACGGCGTCAAGCAGGCATCTCGCGCTCTCGTGGACGAATAGAGGTAGTTGGGTTTCAGAGTTTCAGTGGTCACTGGTAGGTAGTTCTTAGGAGTGTGACAAGATGTTGGCGTACTCCATGTAGGATCTTACCAATATCCTATTTGGTTCAGTCGACTTTTCTTTATTGAGCACTTTTATTTGATTCTCTATCCCTCGTTCAATTTTTTCTGTACCTGTCATTCTGACGTTACTAGGGAATGTAATGTTAACAGAAATGTGTTCGAGAGCGAGAAGCCGCGCGGGATTAGTCGAGCGGTCTAGGGCGTTGCAATCATGGACTGTGCGGCTGGTCCCGGAGGAGGTTCGAGTCCTCCCTCGGGCATGGGTGTGTGTGTTTGTCCTTAGGATAATTTAGGTTAAGTAGTGTGTAAGCTTAGGGACTGATGACCTTAGCAGTTAAGCCCCATAAGATTTCACACACATTTGAACATAGAGAGCGAGAGGGACAAGGTGGTGGGCAGTATGTTAGGCATATCTACATCTACATCTACATCTACATTTGTACTCCGCAAGCCACCCAACGGTGTGTGGCGGAGGGCACTTGACGTGCCACTGTCACTACCTCCCTTTCCTGTTCCAGTCGCGTATGGTTCGCGGGAAGAACGACTGTCTGAAAGCCTCCATGCGCGCTCTAATCTCTCTAATTTTACATTCATGATCTCCTCGGGAGGTATAAGTAGGGGGAAGCAATATATTCGATACCCCATCCAGAAACGCACCCTCTCGAAACCTGGCGAGCAAGCTACACCGCGATGCAGAGCGCCTCTCTTGCAGAGTCTGCCACTTGAGTTTGCTAAACATCTCCGTAACGCTATCACGGTTACCAAATAACCCTGTGACGAAACGCGCCGCTCTTCTTTGGATCTTCTCTATCTCCTCCGTCAACCCGATCTGGTACGGATCCCACACTGATGAGCAATACTCAAGTATAGGTCGAAAGAGTGTTTTGTAAGCCACCTCCTTTGTTGATGGACTACATTTTCTAAGCACTCTCCCAATGAATCTCAACCTGGTACCCGCCTTACCAACAATTAATTTTATATGATCATTACACTTCAAATCGTTCCGCACGCATACTCCCAGATATTTTACAGAAGTAACTGCTACCAGTGTTTGTTCCGCTATCATATAATCATACAATAAAGGATCCTTCTTTCTATGTATTCACAATACATTACATTTGTCTATGTTAAGGGACAGTTGCCAATCCCTGCACCAAGTGCCTATCCGCTGCAGATCTTCCTGCATTTCGCTACAATTTTCTAATGCTGCAACTTCTCTGTATACTACAGCATCATCCGCGAAAAGCCGCATGGAACTTCCGACGCTATCTACTAGGTCATTTATATACACTCCTGGAAATTGAAATAAGAACACCGTGAATTCATTGTCCCAGGAAGGGGAAACTTTATTGACACATTCCTGGGGTCAGATACATCACATGATCACACTGACAGAACCACAGGCACATAGACACAGCCAACAGAGCATGCACAATGTCGGCACTAGTACAGTGTATATCCACCTTTCGCAGCAATGCAGGCTGCTATTGTCCCATGGAGACGATCGTAGAGATGCTGGATGTAGTCCTGTGGAACGGCTTGCCATGCCATTTCCACCTGGCGCCTCAGTTGGACCAGCGTTCGTGCTGGACGTGCAGACCGCGTGAGACGACGCTTCATCCAGGGGGACAGATCCGGAGATCTTGCTGGCCAGGGTAGTTGACTTACACCTTCTAGAGCACGTTGGGTGGCACGGGATACATGCGGACGTGCATTGTCCTGTTGGAACAGCAAGTTCCCTTGCCGGTCTAGGAAAGGTAGAACGATGGGTTCGATGACGGTTTGGATGTACCGTGCACTATTCAGTGTCCCCTCGACGATCACCAGTGGTGTACGGCCAGTGTAGGAGATCGCTCCCCACACCATGATGCCGGGTGTTGGCCCTGTGTGCCTCGGTCGTATGCAGTCCTGATTGTGGCGCTCACCTGCAAGGCGCCAAACACGCATACGACCATCATTGGCACCAAGGCAGAAGCGACTCTCATCGCTGAAGACGACACGTCTCCATTCGTCCCTCCATTCACGCCTGTCGCGACACCACTGGAGGCGGGCTGCACGATGTTGGGGCGTGAGCGGAAGACGGCCTAACGGTGTGCGGGACCGTAGCCCAGCTTCATGGAGACGGTTGCGAATGGTCCTCGCCGATACCGCAGGAGCAACAGTGTCCCTAATTTGCTGGGAAGTGGCGGTGCGGTCCCCTACGGCACTGCGTAGAATCCTACGGTGTTGGCGTGCATCCGTGCGTCGCTGCGGTCCGGTCCCAGGTCGACGGGCACGTGCACCTTCCGCCGACCACTGGCGACAACATCGATGTACTGTGGAGACCTCACGCCCCACGTGTTGAGCAATTCGGCGGTACGTCCACCCGGCCTCCCGCATGCCCACTGTACGCCCTCGCTCAAAGTCCGTCAACTGCACATACGAGTCACGTCCACGCTGTCGCGGCATGCTACCAGTGTTAAAGACTGCGATGGAGCTCCGTATGCCACGGCAAACTGGCTGACACTGACGGCGGCGGTGCACAAATGCTGCGCAGCTAGCGCCATTCGACGGCCAACACCGCGGGTCCTGGTGTGTCCGCTGTGCCGTGCGTGTGATCATTGCTTGTACAGCCCTCTCGCAGTGTCCGGAGCAAGTATGGTGGGTTTGACACACCGGTGTCAATGTGTTCTTTTTTCCATTTCCAGGAGTGTATATTGTGAAAAGCAATGGTCCCATAACACTCCCCTGTGGCACGCCAGAGGTTACTTTAACGTCTGTAGACGTCTCTCCATTGATAACAACACGCTGTGTTCTGTTTGCTAAAAACTCTTCAATCCAGCCACACAGCTGGTCTGATATTCCGTAGGCTCTTACTTTGTTTATCAGGCGACAGTGCGGAACTGTATCGAACGCCTTCCGGAAGTCAAGGAGCCTGTATCTAATATTTTCTGGGTCTCATGAACAAATAAAGCGAGCTGGGTCTCACACGATCGCTGTTTCCGGAATCCATGTTGATTCGTATATAGTAGATTCTGGGTTTCCAAAAACGACGTGATACTCCAGCAAAAAACATGTTCTAAAATTCTACAACAGATCGACGTCAGAGATATAGGTCTATAGTTTTGCGCATCTGCTCGACGACCCTTCTTGAAGATTGGGACTACCTGTGCTCTTTTCCAATCATTTGGAACCCTCCGTTCCTCTAGAGACTTGCGGTACACGGCTGTTAGAAGGGGGGCAAGTTCTTTCGCGCACTCTGTGTAGAATCGAATTGGTATCCCGTCAGGTCCAGTGGACTTTCCTCTGTTGAGTGATTCCAGTTGCTTTTCTATTCCTTCGACACTTATTTCTATGTCAGCCATTTTTTCGTTTGTGCAAGGATTTGGAGAAAGAACTGCAGTGCGGTCTTGCTCTGTGAAACAGCTTTGGAAAAACGTGTTTAGTATTTCAGCTTTACGCGTGTCATCCTCTGTTTCAATGCCATCATCATCCCGGAGTATCTGGATATACTGTTTCGAGCCACTTACAGATTTAACGTAAGACCAGAACTTCCTAGGATTTTCTGTCAAGTCGGTACATAGAATTTTACTTTCGAATTCACTGAACGCTTCACGCATAGCCCTCCTTACGCTAACTTTGACATCGTTTAGCTTCTGTTTGTCTGAAAGGTTTTGGCTGCGTTTAACCTTGGAGTGAAGCTCTCTTTGCTTTCGCAGTAGTTTCCTAACTTTGTTGTTGTACCACGGTGGGTTTTTCCCGTCCCTCACAGTTTTACTCGGCACGTACCTGTCTAAAACGCATTTTACGATTGCCTTGAACTTTTTCCATAAACACTCAACCATTGTCAGTGTCGGAACAGAAATTTTCGTTTTGATCTGTTAGGCAGGATGAAATCTGCCTTCTATTACTCTTGCTAAACAGATAAACCTTCCTCCCTTTTTTTATATTCCTTTTAACTTCCATATTCAGGGATGCTGCAACGGCCTTATGATCACTGATTCCCTGTTCTGCACATACAGAGTCGAAAAGTTCGGGTCTGTTTGTTATCAGTAGGTCCAAGATGTTATCTCCACGAGTCGGTTCTGTGTTTAATTGCTCGAGGTAATTTTCGGATAGTGCACTCAGTATAATGTCACTCGATGCTCTGTCCCTACCACCCGTCCTAAACATCTGAGTGTCCCAGTCTATATCTGGTAAATTGAAATCTCCACCTAAGACTATAACATGCTGAGAAAATTTATGTGAAATATATTCCAAATTTTCTCTCAGTTGTTCTGCCACTAATGCTGCTGAGTCGGGAGGTCGGTAAAAGGAGCCAATTATTAACCTAGCTCGGTTGTTGAGTGTAACCTCCACCCATAATAATTCATAGGAACTATCCACTTCTACTTCACTACAGGATAAACTACTACTAACAGCGACGAACACTCCACTACCGGTTGCATGCAATCTATCCTTTCTAAACACCGTCTGTACCTTTGTAAAAATTTCGGCAGAATTTATCTCTGTACCTATAACGATTTCAGCTTCGGTGCTTTCTATCAGCGCTTGAAGTTCCGGTACTTTACCAACGCAGCTTCGACAGTTGACAATTACAATACCGATTGCTGCTTGGTCCCCGCATGACCCGTTGAGGCTGTTGCCCTTTCTGTACTTGCCCAAGGCCATCTAACCTAAAAAAACCGCCCAGCCCACGCCACACAACCCCTGCTACCCGTGTAGCTGCTTGTTGCGTGTAGTGGACTCCTGACCTATCCAGCGGAACCCGAAACCCTGTTTTAACCACTGCAGCATCCTGTCCTGTACTTGTAAATGCTAGCGAACTGGTGTGTACCTGTGGTTGCCGAGCTTTCAGTTGTACAACAGATTAGTTTCATGTCTTATTTCCATATATCAGAGGACTTTTATGCTCGTGTTATAGTGAGGCAACACGTACTGTGCATTAAAACATGCAAAACAGTGAGGGTAAGAAATAAACCAGCTGATCTTAGCGACAGAAGTACTGACCGCTACATTCCGCGTCAGATTTCTGAAAGCCTGGGAGACAAAACGAAAAGAACTGATGCGGAGCTCGACACTAGTGTTCGCACGCTGAACAGGAAACGTTGACTTCGATGCTCTATCATGCAGTTCAGTACTCCTTCTAGTTATCCGTCATCTTCAGAAAGAGAATCACCATAATCACTTCCGCTGTCACTACCCATGCCACCTAAACACGTTATTTTATGTATTCTCGCTCAATTTTTCTTGAAGTTTTCGCAAAACGGAATCCAATCTTCTTTCACGGAATTAAATTTCTCCTCGCACTAATGTTTTATAAATGTTGAGTTGCACAGAACGTTCGTAGAAGCCACCAAATCTTTAACAATAGGCCAAATATTCTGTGTTTTATTGAATTCCAGGTGGCAAGAAGGAAGGCGTAAAGCAACGTGACGAGCAGTTTGTAGAATCTTATCTATGGAAACTCGGCCGTCCTGGGCTTGGTTGTTGGAACACATTCATGTAGAACAAGTTTAAGACTGCCATCCGATAATGGGATACGTTCCTTTGTCAGTTGCTTTCTGATATGATCTTGAGGAGAATAAGACTTTGGAGGTTTGTTTATTCTAACTCTGTGATGTGGAGCATTGTTGAGAAACAGTAGTAAAGACTTAGGTTTAAAATTGGCGGTCACCTTTCCCGTCAACCAATTTTGAAAATTCGGTTGGTTCGTGTGGTTGTGGTAATCAACCGTTGTTTGGTTTGACTTCCCATTACAAGATCATTAGAAATAAAGCCAATTTCATCACCTACGTGGTTTACTATTAGGCGATGTCCCTTCGATACCGAGAGGGAAGGCCATCGTGTACGGCGTATGGCCCTGGCGCATCGTACCGCATTTGCAGCAGCAATCTGAACAGCAGTTGGCACTACAGTGACACAACGACCTGATGGAAACCGGTTACTTCAAGGACAGTTGAAACCAAGACGCCATGTAGCGTGCGTTCCACCGAACCCAAACCACAACCATTTTCGACTTCAGTGCTACCAAGAGAGTGGTTACTGGAGAGCGAGGTGGAGGCCTGCTGTGGTTTCTGATGACAGTTGGTTCTGTCTCAGTGCCAATGAGTCCGTGTGTTGGTTAGAGGAAGTTCATTTGAGGACCTGCCACCAGCTTGTCTGCTTGCTACTCACATTGTATCTACACTTGGAGTTATGATCAGAGGTGCGATTTCGTATGACAGCAGGAGCACTGTCACGGTTATCCCACGCACCCTGGCTGCAAATTTGTACGTCACTCTGGTGGTTCGACCTACAGTGCTGCCACTCATGAACAGCATTCCGTGGGTTATTTCCCAACAAGATAACGCTAGCCCACATACCGATTTTCTCACCTAACATGCTCTGCAGAGTGTCGACGTGTTTCCTCGGCCTGTTCGGTCACCAGATCTGTCTCCAGTGGAGCACTTATGGGTCATCATCAGGCGACAACTCCAGCGTCATCTACAAACAGGATTAACCGCCCAGTATTGACAGCCAAAGTGCAACATGCATGGAAGTCCATCCCACAAACTGAAATCCGGCAAGTATACAACTCAGTGGATGTACGCTTACATTACTCCTTACTTGTCGATTGCAGCAACTTAGAAGCTACTACGTTGTACAAAGTGGTGCGACTGCATACCTCAGCACGCGACATAGATTTCCAGACGATAAATGAAGACGCTTCCGAGAGAAAAGCGACCATACTCTTGCTTGCTTGCATTCAACATTCTGGCGGTTGTACTGCTTGTTAGTATACCAGCCTTCCACATTTTCAATGGCTTGTTGCACGCTGACACTAACTTGTGATCTCGCAATGCTAATTACTTAAATATGTTATGAAGACAAATGTATTCCAGAAATTTCAATACTCTAGACGGTGCTATTTTATCTGTCATTTTCTTTTCTTTATTCTCTTTCCTAGTTGTCCACTTACTACACGTTTAGGTTGTACGCTATCAAGATCTACATGTTCATCGAGTAAACATTCTTTCACACAGAAGTCTGACTGTGCGATACTAATGTGGTTGGTCACATTCTGGATCCAGAAAGAGCTCCGTTTTCCGTAATAATAACTGGATAATTACTACGAACCATGGATCTTGCAGTCGGCATGGCGGCTTGAATGCCTCAACGATATAGATAGCCGTTCCATATGTGCAAGTACTACGGAGGGGTATCTGTTGAGAGGCCAGACAAACTTGATGTTCCTGAACAAGGGCAGAAGCCTTTTCAGTAACTGCAGGGGCAACAGTCAAGAAGAGTGACTGATCTGCCCTTACCACCAAAACGGCCTTTCTGTGCTGTTATTGCGGACGACTGAAAGCAAGGGGAATCTGAAGCCGTAATTTTTCCCGAGGGCATGCAGGGCTATTGTGTGGTTAACTGATGATGGCGTCCTCTTGGGTAAAATATTCGTGAGGTAATATACTATGGTGTGCAAAATTAAAGCAACAAACCACTATTTCCTCGCCATGTGTCTAATTCTCGACATAATGTTAACAGATGTCCGTACGATCGTGTCCTGCACGGAAGATGGCTTTCTGGCCAAGGTACAACCACGCCAACGATGACGTCAGTTCACCTAGAAACGAGATAGTATTTGTTGGGTAGTTCCACAGCCACAATCGCTGTGTACACAGTCACAGACGGTGCAGTGTGGCACGCAGAAGACGCCTCACAGGCTCTCTTTGGTGGATGGCCATTAGAAGATTGGAAGCTGGACAGTCGCAAACTGATGTGGCCTTATGGCTTACTGTGAATCGTTCTGTGGTCTTTCGGATGTGGCAGCTGCTTACAGATGTCGAAACTATCCTGAAGACGAACCGTCATTTAGCTGCAAGGGCACGTCGGTACCGTCTTAGTACTGCACCTGACCTCGCAGCATCCACTGGACGTGCTGTAGCGAGGCAAACGGTATACAGAATGCTTCGTCAGAGTGGCCTTTACTGTCGGTGACTTGCTGTATGTGTACCTCTGACGCGTCTTCACAAAAGGGAACATTTAGAGTGGAGCCGTCAACATGCCACATGGATGGTCGAATAATAGGCCAGTGATCTTTTCACAGACGAGTGCCGATTTGGTTTGGACAATGATTCGCATGTGGAGGGAACGTGGAACGCCATTTCGGGACCCAGCCATTGTGGTAAGAGACTGATATCGAGGATGATCCCTAATGGTGTGGGTAGGGATTGAGTTCATCTCTTGAACCCCTCTTCATTAAACTGTAAGGTTCAATCGGCGAGGTTTTACTGCTCTCACTTTTGATGCGAGATCTTGGGACCTGATGTGCGGTTGTTGATAAGTGCTGTTGACCCAGACTTAGTATTTGTAGAAGATAATGCTCTACCTCATAGAGCTCGACTGGATGATTTTTGATGGAAACGGAAGATATTGCCGCATGGAGTGGCCTGCTCGATGTCACGACTTGAATACCATAGAGAACGTCTGGGATACACTAGGGACTCGGGTTGTATCACGTCAGCGTGCACCACCTACACTCTAAGACCTACGAGTAGCGCAGCAGGAAGAATTAGAGTTATTGTCTCAATATGCGATCGATGACATCATTAACAGCATGCCCCGTCGTTTGTGAGGCCTATATTGCAAACCAGAAGTGGTCACACCCCGTTCTCAGTGCATTAGCCAGTTGTCGGAATGGGTGTGTAAATCCGTTAAGCTGGAAAAGACAAAGAACACGTTAGTCTATCGTTATGTACGTTGCAGTTGTTTACTCTCTGTATTCTTTATATATTTCTAGTTAACTATCACCTGTTTATATTGTTTTGTGACAAACTGAAGGCAGCTTGGCAAAATTTCGGTTTGTTGCTGTAATTTTGGACACCATTGTAGTCCCCCATTCAGATCTCCGGGCGGGGACTGCTCAGGAAGATGTCGTCATCAGGACAAATAGAACTGACATTCTACGGATCGGAACGTGGAAAGTTAGATCGCTTATCAGGGAAGTACGTTGGAAATTTTAAAAATGGAAATGGACGGTCCGAAGATAGAAATAGTGGGAATTACACTACTGCCTATTAAAATTGCTGCACCAAGAAGAAATGCAGATGATAAACGGGTATTCATTGGACAAATATATTATAATAGAACTGACATGTGATTACATTTTCACGAAATTTGGATGCATAGGTCCTGTGAAATCAGTACCCAAAACAACCACCTCAGGCCGTAATAACGGCCTTTATACGCCTGGGCATTGAGTCAAACAGAGCTTGGATGGCGTGTACAGGTACAGCTGCCCATGCAACTTCAACGCGATACCTCAGTTCATCAAGAGTAGTGACTGGCATATTGTGATGAGCCACTTGCTCGGCAACCATTGACCAGACATTTTCAGTTGGTGAGAGATCAGGAGAATGTGCTGGCCAGGGCAGCAGTCAAACATTTTCTGTATCCAGAAAGGCCCGTACAGGACCTGCAACATGCGGTCGTGCATTATCCTGTTGAAATGTAGGGTTTCGCAGGGATCGAATGAAGGGTAGAGCCACGGGTCGTAACACATCTTAAATGCAACGTCCACTGTTCAAAGTGCCGTCAGTGCGAACAAGAGGTGACCGAGACGTGTAACCAATGGCACCCCTTACGATCACGACGGGTGATACGCCAGTATGGCGATGACGAATAAACGCTTCCAATGTGCGTTCACCGCGATGTAGCCAAACACGGATGCGACCATCATGATGCCGTACACAGAACCTGGATTCATCCGAAAAAATGATGTTTTGCTACTCGTGCACCCAGGTACGTCGTTGAGTACACCATCGCAGGCGCTTCTGTCTGTGATGCAGCGTCAAGGATAACCACAGCCATGGTCTCAGAGCTGGTAGTCCATGATGCTGCTGCAAACGTCGTCGAACTGTTCGTGCAGATGGTTGTTGTCTTGCAAACGTCCCCGTCTCAGGGATCGAGACGTGGCTGCACGATCCGTTACAGCCATGCGGATAAGATGCCTGTCATCTCGACTGCTAGTGATACGAGGCCGTTGGGATCCAGCACGGCGTTCCATATTACCCTCCTGACCCACCGATTCCATATTCTGCTAACAGTCATTGGATCTTGACCAACGCGAGCACCAATGTTGCGATACGATAAAGCGCAATCGCGATAGGTTACAATCCGACCTTCATCAAAGTCGGAAACGTGATGGTACGCATTTGTCCTCCTTACACGAGGCATCACAACAACGTTTCACCAGACAACGCCGGTCAACTGCTGTTTGTGTATGAGAAATCGGTTGGAAACTTCCCTCATATCAGCACGATGTAGGTGTCGCCACCGGCGCCAATGTTGTGTGAATGCTCTAATCATTTGCATATCACAGCATCTTCTTCCTGTCGGTTAAATTTCGCGTTAGTAGCAAGTCATCTTCGTGGTGTAGCAATTTTAATGGTCAGTAGTGTAGTTAAGTTTACTAGCAGGGGAAACACTACTTCTGCTCAGGAGGGTGAATACAGGTTTATAAATGCAAAATCTAACAGGGGTAATGCTGGAGTAGGTTTAATAACGATTAAGGAAGTATGAATGCGGGTAAGCTACTATGGACAGGATAGTGAACGCATTATATTAGCCAAAATAGACATGAAATAAACACCCGCTAGAGTAGTACAAGTTTATAAGCCGACTAGCTCCACTGATGGTGAAGAGATTGAAAAAATGTATGACGAGGTAAAATAAATTATTCACATAGTTAAGGGAGACGAATCTTTGATTGTGACGGGAGACTGGAATTCGATAGTAGGGGAGGGAAGAGATGGAAAAATAGTAGATGAATGTCGACTGGGGAAAAGAATGAAAGAGAAAGCCTCCTGGTAGAGTTTTGCACAGATCATACCTTAACCATCGTTAACATTTAGTTTAAGAATCATAAAAGAAGGTTGTACACGTGGAAGAGATTTGCGGACATCGGAATGTTTCAGATAGATTACATATGGTAAGACAGATATTTAGAAACCAGGTTTTAAATTGCAAAAAATTTACAGGGGCAGATGTGGACTCTGGCCACAATATTGGTCATAAACAGTAGATTAAAACTGAAGAAACTGTAAAAAACTAGAACATTAAGGAGTTGCGACATGAATAAGTTGAAAGGGCCAGAGCTCTCTGTGGGTGTCAGAGGGAGCATCTGGCAACGGTTGAGCAGAACAGGGGAAAGGAATACAGTAGAAAAAGATTGGATAGCGTTAAGACATGAACCAGCCAAAGGAGCAGAGAATTAAATAGGTAAAAAATACAAGGCCTAGTAGGAATCGTTGGATAACACACGAGATATTGAATTTAATTGATCAAAGGGGAAAATATACAAGTGGAGCAAATGAAGCATGCGAAAGGGGATACAAACGTTTAAAAAAATTAGATGGACGCGAAGAGTAAAATAGCTAATCGGGTATGGGTAGAGGACAAATGTAAGGATTTAGAAGCATATTTCATTAGGGGAAAGACAGATACAGCTTACAGGAAAATTAAAGACGCCTTTGGGTAAGGAGGAGCAGCTGTATGAATATCAAGAGCTCGGATGGGAAACCAGTCAGAAGCAAATCAGGAAAAGCTTACAGGTGGAAGGAGTATATAGAGGGTCTACATAAGGGAGATAAACTGGAAGGCAATATTATAGAAAGGAAAGAGGACGTAGGCTTAGAGAAAGTTTTAAACGGTATTGTCCGGAATACTCTCTTTGAAATTCTGAATGCAGCAGGTGTAAAATACAGGCAGTGAAAGGCTATTTACAACTTGCACAGAAATTAGACGGCAATAGTAAGAGTCGAGGGGCCTGAAAAGGAAGCAGTGATTGAGAAGGAAGTGAGACAGAGTTGTAACCCATCACCGACGTTATTCAATCTGTTCATTGAACAAGCAGCAAAGGAGGAAAGAAACTGAAGTAGGAACTAAAGTTCAGGTAGAAGAAAAAGAAACCTTGAGGTTTTGTCGATAATAATGTAATTCTGTCAGAAACTGCAAAGGACTTGGATAAAAAGTTGAATGGAAAGGATAGTGTCTTGAAATGAGGATACAATATGAACGTGAACAAAAGCGAAACAAAGGAATAGCATGTAGTCCAATTAAATAAGGTGATGCTGAGGGAATTAGATTAGGAAACGAGGCACTTAAAGAGTTGATGAAGTTTGCTATTTTGGAAGCAAAATAACCGATGATGGTCGAAGTAGAGAAGATATGAAGTGTAGACTGGCAATGGCAAGAAAAGCTTTTCTGAGGAAGAGTAATTTGTTAACATCGAATATAGATGTAAGTTTTAGGAAGAATTTTCTGGATGTATTTGTCTGGAGTGTAGCTATGTATGGAAGTTATACATGAAAGATAAAAAGTTTAGACAAAATGAGAAGAGAAACTTTCGAAATGTGTTGCTACAGAAGAATGTCGGAGATTAGATAGGTGGATCACGTTAAGTAACGAGGAGGTACAGAATAGAACTGCAGAGCCAAGAAATCTGTGGCACAACATGAACAAAAGAAGGGATAGGGTGATAGGACACAGTCTGAGACATCAAAGGATCACGAATTTAGTACAGGAGGGAAAGTAGTTATAGAACTATTACTATTATTGAATTAGTTTGATTCTTTGGTACGAAAGCCTTTGAATGTATTTTGTTTCAGCTACTGCTTGTTCCATTATTACTGAAGCAATTAATTTAATAACAGTTTGTTTCCTTTCTTTTATGGAAAGAATATAAAAAGATTTATTTTTGCTATTCGTGGTGTTTCGTTCATTATCTGGGTAACTTTCGTTTCTTGTCGTACTCAGCGTGTCTAATCCTTCTATTAAGATTAATAAATCGCTTACATTCGTCAATTCACGATACTACACGTGCTGCCTTAGGCGGTGTGATAAACGTCGTATCACAACCTTTACTAACTGTGCCTCGTCTAATGGAACATCTAAGTATTTGTTTTTTGGAAGGAGCCATTCAGTATATTTTTTGTATGTGTGTCAAGAATTGTGGTACTGTTTTGGGTCTAGTAAATTTAGTGATAGTTTCTCTTGAGTGCTCGGAAACCAGTACTTACGTTTAAAGCTCTCCTGGGAACCATTCCAAGACTTAAAATCATCCGAATGGGAACCACCCAAGTCTGCTTCATCTCTCGTTAAATAACCTAGTCGAAGTGTACCTTTTTCAAGCACAGCAGGAAAATGTCCACTATCTGCTGCATTTACAATTAATTATAGCTCAGTTCCACAAAGTGATCTGTTCGCTGTTGTGTGTAATCACAAATTACGATAGAGCAGTATAATTTGCGAGCAGCTTCTTGAACTTAACCCCAGGGATAATTCATGTGAGCAGTAATAAAGAGCATGTCAGTTTTTGGCAATATTTGCTTATATAAAAGGTGGAACTCTTGAAAGTTAGTATGGCACTGAAACATGTGTAAAATGCTTGTGTAACATGCAATAAAAAGATTTTTTACTGGGCTACATTTTGGCAAACACTTGCAGTAGTTAAGACTTACGACGAAATTATGTTAACAATGAAAAATACGTCACGAAGTGGCTTGGTTGATTAGATATAGGCGGACAATGCAGAGAATAAAGTGTGCTTTCGGCCTTTTATAAAGAACGGTGAATAACTATACCAGACAAAACGTTCTGGGATTTAGAGCTAGAAAACTCAAGATCTACACGTCCAACTGACAGAGCTATTAAACAATCGTAATTAAACGTACGTATTTTCTGTTCTCTAGGTAAGACGGATTGTTATTACTGGAAGCAAAACACGTTCATTTCATGTAGCTATAAATGGAACTGCTGTGTAAATCATGTAACACGGAACAAAACGGAATTAACAATGCCACGTGGGTAACCTAATTGAAAACTTTTGCTGGAGCTTTATTCTATTTAGCACTTTCTTTTTTCCGGACTTGTCCCGATTCTTAAGTGCTCGGGATGCTATTGCGAATTTGACTATGTTAGTGGTAGAGGGTGGCCACGTGCCCTTCCTGTCGCATCCCTCTCCCTGTCCCCCTCCCATTTCACCGGGGAAAAAATTCGTGTACACCATCAGTCTTCTTCTAGTGTTACCCCACGTAAAAGAGTGAGAACGTTTTCGAAATGATTCCGCCTGAAAACAAAAATCCAGACTTTTCGGCCCTTGTTGTTAATCCACAAGGCGGTTTCCATATCTGGGGCCGACGCTCCTCCCCTAATGCAAGAAGCTGAGTATTAACACATGCGGCCATCCGGACGGATCTTTTTTGTGCTGTTTTACGGAAACGATTTTGTTACAGACAACTTCTCTCTATGAACTGACATGAAAATATTTGAGCTTAAAATTATTCGAAAAATAGGAAAACTACATGCATTGCTCCGATCCTAAGCTGCAGTAAGAAATCTTATCAGTTCGTTTAATGCCACTTTCCCCCAATTGTCAAACTTCGTTGCACTGAAAGTTATCACTCACGATACGTGATTGGCTTATCCTATGGTTATGGAAAACGATGTAGTTAATATTTGTTAAAAATATCACACTCTTAACTTACAAAAAATGTATCAATTTGTGTTTAGATCACATTCTCTGACGGCAAGGCTTTCGAATGTAAATACGTATATTTCGGAACACATTTGATTCGGTTGTCATTTAATTTGAAAGGGCTAATGAAAAAGCAGACGACAGGTGAATAATGTAGGTCGATCCAGACAAAACACTGACTGTGACACGTGCTTCTGCACAGCCAGTGCTACGCACAGATGCGGGGAGTATGTTCGA
This sequence comes from Schistocerca nitens, assembly GCF_023898315.1. NCBI lineage: Eukaryota > Metazoa > Arthropoda > Insecta > Orthoptera > Acrididae > Schistocerca > Schistocerca nitens. Next base: position 976,429,623 of record NC_064614.1, on the reverse strand, counting down.
GTGGTATCGGAGGCGCAAATGCGACTAGGAGACAGTGAGGCAGCCGCCAGCACGGTCGCGTCCCTGTGTTATGTGTGGTCTCATTTCCGCCTGCAGGAAATTAAGCCTTCGTAGCCGATACGCCACATGCACTTGAGAGCAACACTAATTTGCTTTCGACGCGTCGGGTCGCTTCTCACTCAGCGTTTTCCACCGGAAATTAACATAATGGGAGCCTATCTTCATGAAAATGCTGGAAAGCAACGGCTTAACAATGTCAAATAAGTTTTCGTTATGAACAACAAAATGTTGCTAAAGCCGTAATGAACAATAACAATGAACTACGTTATTGCTGAAAATTCACTGATTAAACGCAAAACGTATATCAATGATTACCCGAAATTATCAGTGAGGCATTACGAGTCAGGTAACATTTGCCAGAGTGCTTCTGCGTTGCGTTTACAAATTGCATAAATTAACAGATAATAAAATTCTTATGAGTTTGAGGCCGCATTGTCAACTATAAAATTGCGACAATTCGGCGACTATCGCAAGATGCCTTCCTCAGTTAGCAATACACCCTGAGGAAGGTGGCCTCAAACCCAGAAGAATATTATTGACTGTGACAACGGCCGCGGAAGCCTACATTTACATAAATTAACGTCTGAGTTTTGTGTGATTAAGTTGCACTGCATATGAAATAAAGATTTCTGTGATTCTCCAAAGCTGTAGTTGGTGTCTACGTGCACTATCTACAACGTAGAAAAACTGTGGGCAGCTGGCAACATGTGTGTCCACTTTGTATTCCCGACGATACTCTCACAAAACAGCACACTTACCAAAGTCTTAGCTGCCACTAAAGCAATTTTAGTGCCACATACTTAACTTTAAAATGTGCCGTACAAAACAGATTACTTCGTACCAATATTAGTGGAGAATCTAGGACAAGATGCATAAATGAAATGGCTGAAGAAACTAAGTTCAGAATTAAAATAATTGGTAATACTGTTGATTAAGGTTGTTGTTGTAGTGCTTACCACAAATCTGAAACACCAGGAAGAACATCAAAGAACGGTATATTAATTAGTGTTCGTAAGTAGGATCTAGCAACAATTCATTTAAATTTGTGGATAATTTTAAGTGTAAATAGTGCGATGTTTAGTACAATGAGGGACTACCGCTGGCTGCAGCAAAGACTCTAATTCGGGTAGATGCCGCCTCGAAAGGAGCGTGGATGACAGACACAGGTAAGTTATTCCAAGCTGTTTCCACTCGGTACAAGAATTCATCGATGAAAGTAGGTGCCGAATGTAGGTGTGATAGTCTCTCATCTGCCCATGACCGGACGTTTCCAACAGGTGAGACATCTGGAGAAGATGTGAGTGGAGGCAGCAGATGCAGCATAGGCCTACAGTGTTATCTTACTGAAAGGTACTGATAGGTACGAAGTGGCTTCTGGCCAGATTAGCAGCTATGAGAACCAGACGTGACCGTGTTCTGTACACGAGGGCCACCTGCACAGCCAAAATTGGTTCAAATGGCTCTGATCATTATGGGACTTCACATCTGAGGTCATCCGTCCCCTAGAACTTAGAACTACTGAAACTTAACCAACCTAAGGACATCACACACATCCATGCCCAAGGCAGGATTCGAACCTGCGACCGTAGCGGTCCAGACTGAAGCGCTTATAACCGCTCGGCCACAGCGGCCGGCAACCTGCACAGTCATGCCAGGTACTGGGACCGTACAATGAGGAATGCAATGTGGTGTGTTTCGCTATTTTCGAAGCCTCTACCAATGCATAAATTCATCTTAATGCTGTAAGCAGAACCAGAAATCTGACGAAACGACTTGGTTCCACCCCTGTGTTCATTGTTGTCGGTCGGCGTACGTTTGTCGGCGCGACTCTTGCTGATACTGTATCAAAGGAAGCCGCGACGACGGTCGCAGTGCGTGGTGCTTCAGATGACGCACCGTACCTGTGGATGCCTTCCTGCAAAAGAATCCAAGGTATGAGTTGTAGCTGCGATCAACCACAAGGCGGAATGATAAACGACAGTCTCGGCAGGTCGCGAGACTGCCGCTGTCATAGTGAGACATGAACTGGTAGATGCTGAAAGCTTCTTCGGGTTTGCTGCTGGATCCTAAAATCGACTCGATTCAGTATTTCGGCGACAAACTGTTCGCCATCGTCAGGAGAACGCTCCTTCTGCCGCTGACTAAGTGGGACTCAGCAGCAGAAGCAGCGTTCTCCTGGCGATGGCGAACAGTTGGTCGCCGAAATACTGAATCGAGTCGATTTTAATATCCAGCAGCAAACCCAGAGAGACTTTCAAGCCTTATTACGCCGAGAAAGCCTACGAAATGAACTGGTAGATGTTAGTCGATTCACGAGTTATAACTCGAACTTGTCACACTCAATCAACGTTCAAAAGTGATTTCCGCAAGAGAAACCCGCTTTGTAACCTTTCTCTATGTATATAGCATAGATGGAGTCAGTACTGCTCACTACGTGCTATTGCTGTCAGCGAAAGTTTTAGCTCATTACAAATAAATGATCACAGAGTTGTCGACCAGTGTGGCCGAGCGGTTCTAGGCGCTACAGTCTGGAATCGCGCGACCGCTACGGTCGCAGGTTCGAATCCTGCCTCGGGCATGGATGTGTGTGGTGTCCTTAGGTTAGTTAGGTTTAAGTAGTTGTAAGTTCTAGGGGACTGATGACCTGCCGGCCGTGGTGGTCTCGCGGTTCTAGGCGCGCAGTCCGGAACCGTGCGACTGCTACGGTTGCAGGTTCGAATCCTGCCTCGGGCATGGATGTGTGTGATGTCCTTCCTTAGGTTAGTTAGGTTTAAGTAGTTCTAAGTTCTAGGGGACTGATGACTACAGCAGTTGAGTCCCATAGTGCTCAGAGCCATTTTTGTCTGATGACCTCAGCAGTTAAGTCCCATAGAGCTCAGAGCCATTTGAACCAAAAATGTCTCTGAGCACTATGGGACTCAACTGCTGTGGTCATCAGTCCCCTAGAACTTAGAACTACTTAAACCTAACTAACCTAAGGACATCACACACATCCATGCCCCAGGCAGGATTCGAACCTGCGACCGTAGCAGTCGCACGGTTCCGGACTGCGCGCCTAGAACCGCGAGACCACCGCGGCCGGCTCCATTTGAACAATTTTTTTTTTTTATCACAGAGTTCAGTCGTCCTCACGATAGCGTCACAGAGTGATAACTCAGCAGTTCAACTAAACAGTATGTATTAGTCACAACCTCAAACTAATCACAGTGTATGGAGCATTGTTATAATGTTAGCTATAATTTTCAACACACGAGCGCACTGTAATAAACCTAAGCTACACATAATTATTTTCAGTCTCATCTGACACGCTAGAATGCAATAAGATCGAAAACATACCACTATACAGGGTGATTCTTATTAACGTTTAAAAATTCCCGAAGCGACATAAGTGACTCTGAGACGTAATTTTTTTAAAAGACACATTGGACCATAAACGTCGGAAATACACTAAAAGCGGAAAACAAGTGTTCGACACGTGACGTCACCAGACGACGTACCCCGCGCCAGCGGCAGCGGCAACGGTTGAGCTTATCGGTCTGTCGCACCTGACCGTCAGGACCCAATGCAAGTACTCACGTCGGTCTAGCTGTGGGCCTACGCGCAAGACTTTACTGTGCGGGGCTCAGTTTTCAACTGTTGCGTTTGGTAGGCACTGTTTATTTGCACTGCGTTAGACAATTATGTATTTACAATGACGAACCATTTAATATTTCAATTCCAGATCTCGCGGCTTCCAATTGTTTACTGCAGGGGTTGCCAAAAAATTTTTCTCGAGGTCCCCCTCATCGAACATGATTGGCACCTTGTCATATCACAGTATCAAGTACCTACAAAATCCAAATTAGGAGTCTTTTTATGTTTTCTACTTTTGGTACTTAGAAAAAAAAAGACATTGACATGTTCATTATTGAAAAAATATTGAGCTTAAAATTTTTTGTTCAATTTTTGATTATTGCTCAAAATATTTGTCTTCAAATCTGGGTGTTTAGTATAACAAACTCTTTAAAAACAAAATAGATATTGAGTATGAACTGAAAATGACAGGAAAAAATTAAAGCTGGGTGTATTGGTCTTTTACTACAATTGAGATTTCATTGAGTAGACATGTGTGACAAATAAGAATACACTAATTTCATACAAGGTATTATTTATTTGAAAAAATACAGTTACAACATAGTACTCCATCAGTATACAGTTAGTTTTAATTTTAAGTTCTTAATGAGATCAGTTCAATCTGACTTTTGAGTCAATTATTTCTGAAATATACGGTTCCAAACTTGAAACTTTCACTCTGAAATCCGACCGCATGTCGAGCCGATTCCCATACTTGATTTTCATGAAACACATGGAATAAAATGCTTGCTCACACCCATATGTGGTTGCAAATGGAAGGATCTTTTTCATTGCCTTATCTCCAAGTTTCTTGTACTCCTTTCGTGCTGATGCCCAGAAGTCTGTAATTATATCACCGATGAAAATGTTTATCATCGTACCGCAGCTGGACAGATGCACAACTTGATCTTCCCTTCTTCATTCAGGCCTTGGATTTTGTCTATTTCTTCGCAGCTGAAGGTATTTCGAATCCATCTGTCGTAAGGGTCAGGTTCACGGAAATACTCTCTAAAAGTGGTGGCTAGGCTGCGCATATGCTCGGCTGCATTAATCTTGATTTGGTCGGGTAAACTCTCCTCTGATGTCTCCAAGAATTGTTTTAAAGTAGAAAAGTTAGTTAGTGACTCGTTTTTCTATCCCTGACGCGAAGATCTGACACTTTTTGACCATAGCACTAATCTTATCATCAGCTTTGAAGATGTCTACATTGTTTCCTTGTAAACTCAAGTTTAACACATTCAAGTATTCAAACACATCAGCTAAGTACACAATTGAGCAAAGCCAAGAGAAGTTAGTGGGAAAATACGCGTACTTTGTGTCAAGAAGGAAGACACGAACCTCGTCTCTAAGTTCAAATAATCTTGACAAGATCCTACCTCGAGAAACCCATCTTACTTCCGTATGAATAAGAAGTTGCTCATGCTTACTGCCGCTCTCTTTAAACAACAAAGAAAATAATCTGGATTGCACATGTCAAGTTTAAATGTATTTGATGATTTGAACTACTTCGTTAAGTGTCTTTTGCAAAGGTTCAGGCAATATTTTGGCTACAAAGGCTTCACGATGGATACAACAGTGAGTTCATTTCACCTCAGGGGCTACTGCTTTGATACGAGTCAGAAGTCCTGTTTCTTTTGACAGCCATTGACTTTGCTCCAGCCGTCGACAAGCCTACACATTGTTTCCAGGTGACATCGTGTTCATTGAGATAATTATTTAATGCAGTAAAAATATGGTCTGCTGTTTTATGCAGTAGTTCGCATGAAATAAGAAATCTTCGAACACTTGGTCCTTCCATAAGAATCGTGTGAAAACCAACATTATAGTTTTTTTTATATGTCTGTGTTTTCATCCAATTGTGGAGAGTACATGTCCCTCATGCAAAGCCTAGCCAGCAATGTTTCTTCGATGTTAACTGCCATATCAGTAATTCGTCTTTGGACAGTATTATTTGAGACAGTTCCTATTACCTTAGCAGCTGCATCACCTAACATTCTCTTGCAACGTATTATTGCTGATGGCAATATAAGTTCCTCAGCTGTTGTGTGGTTTTTCCCATATTTAGCAACAAATGGTTCAAATGGCTCTGAGCACTATGGGACTTAACTGCTGTCGTCATCAGTCCCCTAGAACTTAGAACTACTTAAACCTAACGAACCTAAGGACATTACACACATCCATGCCCGAGGCAGGATTCGAACCTGCGACCGTAGCGGTCACGCGGCTCCAGACTGTAGCGCCTAGAACCGCACGACCACACCGGCCGGCATTTAGTAACAAGCTGAGCCACCTCGTAAGACGCAAGGGTTGCCTTTTCATTTACATTTGCACCACAGTATTTGGTAATTGTTTTACGAGATGTTTTCAAGTCTCCTAATTTATTTTCGAAAAAATCTAATCACTTACTTTTGTACTCTGTGTGCTTTGTTTCAAGATGGCGCCGGAGTTTGGCTGATTCCATACATTCATTCGAAATTCTTTCATTGCAAATTACACGTTGAGGTTTAGGCAGTTGCTCAGGTCCAGTGAACGTAAAACCGCCTTCCAAGTAGTCAAGAGTTACATTTTCTAATTGTTCCAGTAAGCTTAGCACTGATCTTGGAAGCGTTAGGTTCAAGCGACGCCGACGATTTAGGTTCAATGGACACTGACAACTGTGCTCCGAGAGTCACTGACTTACTTGCTTGAACATCAAATGCTTTGTCATCCTCTTCAACTGTAGGCCTTTCTCGTTTTAACGAACCACTTTTTAACTAACGGTCTATTTTTAACTACGCGAACTGTAGCATCCGCGAAAAACAACGCTTTACAAACACTACTGTTTTAATACAGAATATTGAATAGGTAAACATCACGGTCTGTGAAAGCACTGACAATAAATTAACAATGGGCGACTGTCGTCTGAAATGCGAGTTTGTGTGTAAAGTAACTGTCAGTGGTCAGCTGCAAAGAGGCAGCGCGCGCAGTCTAACGGCATACAGCAGCACTATTTGCCTCTCTAATATTAGTTTTGCGCTAGAGTGTGCTAGGGTCAGTTGGCTCTAGGAAGACGCTTCGCTAAAGCTCTGCTCATGCAGGAGGCGGTGAAAACAAAAAATTTTTATCATTTAATATATTTTTTTATTCTAATAGCATCTTTCGGACCCTCTGGCATAGCTCGCGGACCCCCGGGGGTCCGCGGACCACCTGTTGGGAACCATTGGCTTACTGCAAAGCACAATATAACGAAAACTTAGCATATTGCGTCACAAATAAATGAGTAGAAGCTTCCGGACTGCCTCGCTACCAGTAAATAACTATTCTATGCTAAATAAAGTTTGTGAACAGAAGAAAAGGAATGGACAAAAGGAAAGACACACAATAAGAACAGCTGTTATGAGATCGGAAAATCAACACAGACCCGACCAGGAAGATACAATAAAGCACCGCCACCTTGCTGAAAATTGGCGCGCTCGAGGACAAGGACATCAAAAGACTTCGGCAACGTTCGGCGGTAGCTCCGAGGATATATGGTCTCCCAAAAACGCACAAAGAAGGGATGCGACCCATAGTCAGCAACATAGGGGCACCGACGTATCTTTTGGCGCAGCTCTTAGCGGGCATGCTAAGACCTTGTGGGGAAATGTGCGCACCATATCCGGAACTTGACGGACTTCATTGGCCGCCTGAAGGAGATGACAGTACAAGAATCCGACATCATGGTCAGCTTCGATGTCGTCTCATTATCCACACGTGTCCCGCTGCAAGATTCTCTCCACTTAATCAGTGAGAAATTCGGGCCTGAACTGACACAACTGTTCAGGCACGTGTTAACATCGACGTACTTCGCCTTCAATGGTCAATACTACGAGCAGCCCGACGGAGTAGCCATGGGGAGCCCGCTCTCCCCAGTGTTGGCCAACCTGTTCATGGAGAGTTTCGAAGAGGAAGCACTGGAAGCCGCCGAACTGAAACCTGTATGCTTCTTTCGCTACGTGGACGACACGTTCGTCATCTGGCCACATGCACAGGAACAGCTACAGATATTTCTGCAACATCTAAATTCGGTCCATAGTAACATTCAGTTCACGATGGAGACTGAGAAAGATGGAAAACTACCCTTTCTTGATGTCCTAGTGGACCGTAGGTCTGATGGCTCACTGGGTCACAGTGTGTACCGAAAGCCCACACACACTAAGCTGTACCTACATGCGTCCAGCTGCCACCATCCGGCTCAGCTTAATGGAATGCTCAACACCTTGGTACATAGAGCACACTCGACCTCTGATGAACAGAACTTGACAACGGAGCTCAAACATCTGGAGACCGTGTTCCGCAAGAATGGGTATGGCAACCGCCAAATCCAAAGTTCCTTCCGACAACAGAAGTGCAGCAAGAACCGAGATGAAGAACAACCCGAAGAAGAAAAGCAAACTCTGGCCTTTCTGCCGTTTGCTGGCAACGTGTCGTCAAAAATAGGAAGACTGTTAAGGCGACACAAGATTGACACAGTCTTCCGGCCACCAGCAAAGATTCGTGACCTACTAGGAACGGCAAAAGATGACGTAGGGCTGAAGAAGCGGGCGTATACAAAATCCCGTGCGGCTGTGGCAAATCCTATATCGGCCAAACAGTTCGCACGGTCGAGGACCGATGCAAAGAACACGAACGTCACACCCGCTTACGCCAACCCAGCCATTCGGCCCTAGCAGAACACTGCATTGAAACCGGACACACAGCGAAATTCGAAGAGACAAAAATCCTGACTGCCACAAGTGCCTACTGGGACAGTGTCTACAAGGAGGCCATAGAAATTCGATTAACAGATAACCTCATCAACAGGGACACCGGGTTTCAACTTAGCAAGGCCTGGAAACCGTTATTAAACACCATCAAAGAGCAACGGCACGAGCGGACGCGAGATCCTTCCGCCACGGCGGACGGAGATGGACTGCGCCTACCACCGGGCGTGGCTGCAGCTTCCTCCACCCCTCATAAATACCACGGACACAGCGCAGACAGATCATTCCATCAGCACAAACTGATGATGGCGGAACGTTTATCCGCCGAAATATCGTGGAAATTCGACGAACGGATCCGGCTGGACACCCGAGAACCTTGGATACAGAACAGCTGTTGTTTGGTTTCACCATGTGCAATAATTTTGTACAAAAGGCCTTTGAAAAAAGAGTAGCCAAGCGGAATGATGTTCAGCACTACCCCCTACTGGCGACGGCAGAATCGAGGAGGCTAACGGCTGCACGTGTGGCGAGATACGACACTCGGTGATTTCACATGTTCAACATTTGTCATCTATTTTTACATTAAGTTAATCACTTGTCTCAGCGTCATTCACATCGCTTCGACAGTTTTTAGACGTTAATAAGACTCAGTGTACCACGTAGAGAGCTTCAACAATTTCTTTCCTAAATTTGTATTTTAAATAAAGTAATAATAATTACAGTCTGTAGGACCCGCTATATTTAGTTAAAATACATTGTCTTAATTCAAGAATACACGACGAACACTCTTGAAACCCACTTTAGAGAGCAGTAGATTCCAGGGATGGACATGAACATTCATACACTAACAAGGGGAGGCCGCCTATTGTGAAATTCAGATTCGATTCATACTGCGCATAATAAAAGCTCATGGCCAGAGGTGTAATGTGGCAAAGCACCAAGATGCACTTCTCAGCCGTTGCCGAGAAAATCGACAGTTAAAAGAAACCGTTGCGGTGAAATACTCTCAAAGATTATTACTTATTTACAATGTCGTGGCGTAGCGTTAAACGCTCGGGTTCGTAATCCAAAGGTCGCTGGATCGAATCTCGACCCCTGCAACCCTTTTTTTTAGTATTTGTTTTTTGTAATTCAAATATATATATATTAACTATACGTGGTTAAATTTATGAAGACAATTAATAACATTTGTGATATATATATATATAATTCCCGGCAATCAGTTGCAACAATTATGCATATAATAAGTTGTTGAAAGTTGTTTGTCGTGGAAAAACTGGCGACTTCGAACATCATTATGTTTTCCGCAAACAAAGTTGTATTTCACAAATGTTATTAATTGTCTTCATAATGTTAACCACGTATAGTTAACGGAAGACGTAGAAACGGTATTCCGAAACGAATACGTATAGCACAAGTCAAACGTTCGAATTAGAATAGAGACCCCACGAACACAAATTTGCTGCGGCAGGTATGAAATATAAACTCCGTTACTCGCTCGTTACACTTGAAGGACAGGTGTTGAATGGGCCGAAACGAGCCGCCGCATAACCGCGTAGTTGCCTGCTAACTTCGAAAGAAGGTAGATGCGGTCCCTGGCGCAACTTATAACATCGTCGAAAATCAGTGCGGACGGGAGAGCTTTGGTACACCCTGTTAAAAAAACGGAAAAATGGAGGCGGTACAATTGGAGAGCGATCCGCCTTCACCAACTTGCATAAGCAATTCATTAATAGTATTACAAAAAAATAATAATAAAAGAAATTGCATGGCGCGAGATTCGATCCAGCGACCTTCGGATTACGAACCCGAGCGCTTACCGCTGCGCCGCGACGCTGTAGAAAATTATAAATCGTAGAGAGTATTTCACCGCAACGGTTTCTTTTAACTGTCGATTTTCTCGACAACGGCTGAGAAGTGCATCTTGGTGCTTTGCCACATTACACCTCTGGCCATGAGCTTTTATTATGCGCAGTATGAATCGAATCTGAATGTCACAATTGGCGGCCTACCCTTGTAAGAAAAATATTGTGAAAACTTTGTTAGTGCCGACATACATAACAACCAATCGTGATTTCCATTAATAGATTAACTAGCCGAGAGGACTAGTTGAGCTCGTTTCTTATTCATTCATTCACAAGTATTTTTCATTATGTTACATAAGCTAATTTAAGTTGGCCATTTTATAAACAATTTTATAACTGCTCACTGCTCGGAATGCACCAAAAGTCTTTATTTTGATACATTATTAAAGCTTGCAGTGAAGTGCCTACTAGGCCTACGCACCGAAGTATAACGTAACAAATATAACTGAGACATAGTTGCGATACATTTATAACGCAATTAAACCTGGACACGTCATTCCACGTAAGCTGCGTGAAAGCATTTCATAACACCGCACGTCATGACATGATACACTAGGGATTGGACACATAAATTAAGTAAAAATAGTTGAACAATGCTAGAAATATAAAAATTTATATGTTGAAACCTCAGATGGCCGAGAATTTGATTTGGTTAAAAAAAAAACTATGCAGCATTATAGTTAAAGTCAGTGACGTAATTATTCAGGAAACGCAAGCAGGGTTATAAAACTATGAAGCTAAATTACTGCTCGACGTCTATGGATCTCTTCAAAATAACTCTTGTAGTACTAGACTCATTCTTTATATTTGTGTGTGTGTCTATATTGTTGTGTAGCTATCGTCAATAAGCTACCAACAGACATAAAGCAAGGAGTTGAGTATCTTTACGAATTACCTTATCAACCATTGCAACGGCAGTGGATACACCGGTTCCCGTGAAATCACCGGTTAGGCACTGTCGGGCGTATCCGGCACTTGGATGGATGACCATCCAGGTCGCCATGCGCTGTTGCCATTTTTCGGGGTGCACTAAGCCTCGTGATGCCAATTGAGTAGCCACTCGACCGAATAGTAGCGGTTCCGGTCACAGAAAGCGACTGGGAGAGCGGTGTGCTGACCACACGCCCCTCCTATCCCCATCCTCAACTGTGGATGACACGGCTTTCGAATGGTCCCGATGAGCCACTTGTGGCCTGAAGACGGAGGGTTTTTATTAACCATTCCTTCTATAAATGAAACAAGTTCCTGGACTCAAGACATAAGATATGTGTTATATACAAGATAAGTATGTAAGATAATATTGATTTTATTATTATCTCATAAAAGTTGTTGTAATTGTGTAGTTGTTATACTAGTAGCAACAGGAAAAGAGCAGCTGCTTTATATAAATGAGGATACTACAACTCGTTTCAGAGTAGCCGCTTTGCTACTAATTTTATTGTTGAAAATAGAATCGATACGAGTTAATTTACCAGTGCAGTAATAGTCTAATACAAATACACTGTAAAGATCTATTTTCCAACAGCTGCATCACTCTCAGTACCGAGTGACGTGGCGCAGTTGTTAGCACACTGGACTCGCATTCGGAAGGACGAAGGTTCAAACCCGCGTCCGGCCATCCTGAGCTTCAGGCAAATGCCTCACTCTTTCCTTTGAAACGGCGCAGCCGGCTTCCTTTCCCATCCTTCCCTAATCAGATTGGTCCCCTCCCCGAAATCAACCAACCAACTTCCGGTAATTATACCCCAACTCATTCAGGAACGGTGAAGTTTCCTCTGGAAAATGGAATTTAACGGCCATGTTCAATGGATAAATGAATAGACTTTTTAATAGTATTCGTCAATTCGAATATATAATTTTGCCGTACTGGATCTGGATGTTATTATCATTCCTTGTTAGCGACAACGAACACGACTACTTCACCAGCGACCTAAGAAAGCTATGTAGCTGTTTCATCGGATAATATGAATTCAGCAATTCTAAAGAAGAGTGGTATGTGACAGACTGGTCATTGCCAAAGTGATTAAGAATACAGTACGGTTTCACGAAGTCCTATCGTTTGTACATTTTCAAGTTGGAGGATTATCGATGAAACGGCAACAAAGCGCTAGGCGTTCATTTGAACAATGTTGACAGGGCGACACAAAGTTTCTGTTTGAGCGAGACTCAATCATCCTACCGTATCTCAACTGGTTCCCTCAACCCCAAAGTATCAGAGATTATTTAGAACAAAGGCTGCCGCGAGATGTGGCCATCAATGATGTTTAGGCTGGTTACGGCATACCTGAAGAACACCGCGCGCTCTCTTCCTTATTTTTGCCTTTATCGTTGCCAGAAGCCGTGTTACATGGTACTGGCGCGATATCTTCTGAGGATGACCAGTTTTTGACAGAACCGAAAATTTTACAGAACTATCGCATTTTTATGCAGTACCGGTTGGGGGAAAACGGGCAAATCGTAATTAAAGATGTGTAGATGTCAATTCGCCATCCGCTCTCATAAAACATAAATCTAGAGCGAAATTGGCTAGGCTACTCAGGTGAAACAGACTTCGTCGTACCAATTATTTGAGCAAAACGTCTGCCCCAGGAAGGCTACGATGCGCATACACATCGCTGTGGTGTTTGTTGTGCGGAAATTATGGACTCTCATGGAATGTTCTGGGTCCTGCCGTCGGCACTGGTGACAGTATAATTCCTATGGACTACATCAGCATGATTACCAACAACTTTCCTTGCTATTATGCTATGCCATTTTTACTAGACACTGCATCTGTAGTAGGAGCTCTGGCCACGGCCTTAGGTGGGGAGATGTGGCTGGCTCTGAGCACTATGGGACTTAACTACTGTGGTCATCAGTCCCCTAGAACTTAGAACTACTTAAACCTAACTAACCTAAGGACATCACATACATCCATGCCCGAGGCAGGATTCGAACCTGCGACCGTAGCAGTCGCGCGGTTCCGGACTGCGCGCCTAGAACCGCTAGACCACCGCGGCCGGCTGGGGAGATGTACCGCGCTTCACAGCGTGCTTCTGAATTACTGGCCCGCAAATTTGCCGGACAAAGGTCTTGCCGCTTACTCATCAGGATGCAGTTACTTCCAGTTCACAGAGGTTCTACAAGATTTTTTTGACCTGCAGGTAGAAATTTATTGTACTCCAATTGCAACCAAGTACGAAGAACATACTGACTAAGCTCCACGACTAAGTGCTTCTGTTTAACGTTACAAAAGAGAAACAGTACCTGTGACGATCTGCTATTTCTGTCAAACCCACATAAATTCGGGGCGATCGGCTTCTGATGTCTCATCGTTAACAGCCCACTATGTTTCTCTAGTACGACTGAGAGGGAGACAGCCTGCTAGGAATAGGAAAATAAATTTTGACAAAATGTGCAATGGAAGGAAAGATGAAAACAAGAATTCTGGATGAAGCGGAATGAACAGTCGGCTTGCAACAGGATCACTTGGAGCCAGAAATAATGGTAGAAACCTGCCAGAACGCCGAACACCTTATAATGATGAGTACAATATTGACTTTCATCACTATAACACCTGCGCAAGAGATTGGCACAATGTTTCAGGGAAAGTCGTCGACTTACGATATTTGTTTACTGCTTGTTGTTTATCTGAGATTTTTAATGCCTAATAGTTCACTGGAAAATGTATATTAGATGTAAAAGAATTATGTTTCACAAGAAAGGAGAAACTGAACTACATCAATTGACGACGAGTTTAAAGCGTCACTGCAACTTGTCGCTGCCAGCAAGGTAAGTACTACAGTCCAATGGCTCTCCGCCACTTTCAATAAGTTAACTCTATCTCTCTCGCTTCAGCAGTTCCTGCAGAATACCCTTCCCCGGCATCATCACTATTCTGGAAACCAATGAAGTGAATTGATGAAAGAAGGGTTATACCTTTTAACTCATTATGGCTTCTTTCCGTTCCAGTGCCTGTGTGCGCTTTGTAGTTAGTCTTTTTTATCGTGCTGCTGTAGGAGCGATACGTAGCGGGCTGTTTTATTGTCCAGATTCTGAATTTAATACTGGTTTACTGAATGGTTGCAACAAGCTGTCGCGAGACACCTAATTTGTATTTTTTGCATTTATCACCTACGTTAACTAACGCATTTTACGAGTATCCTACTACTGATTCAAAGCTGCCACGTGCTTGACATACGATTAAGCCCATGCGATTATAGCGTTTCACCTCTCAAAAGATTTTGATACCCAGATATTTCTATGAGTCGACTTGTTCCAGTTGTCATTGACAATGTAGCCTTCAAAAAGATTCACTTTCACATTTCTGAACATTTAACGAAAGTTCTCATTATTTGCTCCCCTTTGAAATCTCATCAAGATCTGAATAACTGTGAAGATTGTTTTCAGGTAATACTTCCCTATACACAACTGCCCCACCATTAAAAAGTCTGACGTTACTAGTAATATTATGTACCAGGTCATTCGTATACAACATGAACAGAAACGGTCTCAAAACACGTCCTCAATGACAGCCTATGTTTAAAACCACGTTAGAACCCATCAACAATGGCATTTAATTTTGTGTCCACCAGTGATCAATTCCTTGCCTTACCCGAAGCTTAAGATGTATCAGTTCATGTAGCTCGTACGCATCATTCAAAATGCCGTCAGTAACGGAGGTGTATTCCACGCAGAGAACTGTCATTGAGTCTCTTTAGGCCATAAACCTGAGGATTAGCGATATTCAGAGTCGCTTTCAGAGGGTCTCCGGAGACCTGGCAGTGAACAATATCATGTGAGTCGTCTTTCATGATACCAACAAGGTCGCCCAAACCTGTCCGGTCTCCTTCGTGGCGGCCGGTCGCAAACGTTTGACCGTGCGAACACTCATTCGAGGTGACTGACTGGTCGCAATGAAACTCCTCGCTGCTGAACTGGACGACTCTGTTGGCAGTGATAAAACGTTGGCTCCGACGTCGACAATACAGGCCCTTCCAGTAAGGTGGTGTAAGGCCATCGCGCTCAACTGAGATTATGTCGAAAATTACAGTTTTATAGCCAAAAGAGTGGGGAATAATGTGGCTTATTGGTATCCTAAATAAAACTAACCTGCACTTAGAAAAAGAAAGAAAGTGTTACCTTACTTACAAAGCACGACTGAAGATCAACACATTTTGCCCATTCGAACATTATGATAGTGGAGGAATACGATGAAATTCTCGCGGTATAACCATTTTGGAAGGATCGGTAGCAGCTCTTGCCACACCTGCGTCTGGAGTCCATCTCGTTACTACTCGTTTTGAAGTAGTTGAGGTATAGGCAAGTGCGATCTGTCCCACACGCATTGTGATAATGATTCCTGATTTCTCTAAATTTGAGAGATGGCTGTAAGTTGCAAGCGCTCTACACCACGCATGCTGTATTCTCATCTCCAGAGTTCCAGTACCGTTCGACACAACCAGTGGCTGCCATACACTCATACCAATCTTCATCTGTAGGACTGGTTTTTGCGTACTACGAATAACCTCGTGCAAGGTTCACACCTGGATTCATTTTTTTACTATTAAAAACAGTCTTGATTACAATTTATTTAGTACGTTGACCGGTTTCGACCACTACTGTGGTCATCTTCAGACCTATAAGTCGTATACAAAGCTTTAATTAGAGGGCTACATAAATTAAAGAAAATACATAAAGATATAAAGCTATAAAACGATGAATTACCAATGATTAAGAACCTCCTTCTGCTAGAAAATCACTACTGGAGAAACCCGTGCACGTCTTACTACATGTAATGGAGGCTCCACCCACTTCTTACTGTATGATGTCATTACTAACCAATGAGCTATAAGTCCAATAACAATGTAAAATTTCTTAGTTAAAAGAACATTGCCGAGAAATAAAAATAAACACACACTAAACTTAGTTTATTTAACAGCTATTGTCAATTAATAAGCGTTAAAAGTATTTAAAGATGTAGGATAAATGAACTTCGTTTTCACAGAACATGAGTTGCCCTCTCAAGGCCTGTTAGTGAACCATTGGGAGCCACTGGTTGTCATGGTGAAGTTGGACGCCGTTCCAAAGATGAGGCAACAGGCTTCTTTCCACTGAAGTTGGCCGGCTGATGTGGCCGTGCGGTTCTAGGCGCTTCAGTCTGGAACCGCGTGACCGCTACGGTCGCAGGTTCGAATCCTGCCTCAGGCGTGGATGTGTGTGATGTCCTTAGGTTAGTTAGGTTTAAGTAGTTCTATGTTCTAGGGGACTGATGACCACAAATGTTAAGTCCCATAGTGCACAGAGCCAGTTGAACCAGTCCACTGAAGTTGTTGTAAAGTCGATAGGCAACCTAGTGGTTGCCATGGTGAAGATAAACGCCAGTGCAAAGATGTGGCAGCAGGATTCTTTCTAACGAAGTCGTTGCGAAAGTGGAATTGCAAAGACTCTCACGTCAACCGATGTACTATTGAGCAGCAACATGTCTTTATTGAAACGATTTTCAATGAGTAGGATGCGATAATCTTTAGCTGACATGCTGCACAGATACGATACGAAGTACTTGTGCATTTTTATGAAATATTGTCTATGAAGTTCGTATGTAGATTGCATTTTTTAACTACATGTGAAAATTTAAAAAAAAAAGGCATTGCTATTACTTAAGTTGCATGACAGTCTTATGAACAAATAAAAATAATGACAATAGAATGAATTTAAAATTACAATACTATGAGCCGTAGTGTCAAAAATAAAAGGATGTGAATTAGCAATATGCAGTCTAAAAGCATATAAGCAAACATTCTAAAACAGATTGTAATAAAATAATGTTTGGTGAAATAAAATTGCAAAGCAAAGATAATATATTTCCTAAAAGTCTTAATAATTTTAAAAACAAAGGACAGAAGAGTGAACATTCTGAAGCAGATCATAGAAAAGCTCAAAGAAATGTTTGTCTTTGAACTGAAGTTGTTCGTTTAAAACAGATAACGGATTACTTTTGTGAAGTGAAAAGATTTCGATATCTTCTAAAGTATTTAGCAGTAGTCCTCTTGGCACAGTATGTAATATTTTCAAATTGTTAGTGATGCAACCCTCAGAATGATTGTATCCATCAAGATGTTGACCAAATATTGATTTGGTACGTGCAGTACCAGTAGTATGTTCTTTACAACGTGTTAGAAAGTTACGGCCAGTTTGGCCAATAAAGCTTATATTTGTAACATACTGATCACTGTCTCTCCCATAATGTATTCAAAAGTACTGGATTCATTTTATTTCGCAGGTATGGAAACACCTTAGGCCGAGTGTGGTAGCGGCTGGTCGAGGAGTTTATTGTGCGGAGGATCTCAAATTATCATGAGATTAGGACACTGTGTTACTTCGTACGAAATGTGACGACAAATATGAAGGAGCATTAACTCTACTGAAAAATAATGTTTATTAGGGAAAGAACAAAAAAAACAGATACTTCGACGAAGAAGGACTCCTATTTAGGCGGAGAACGTCGATGCATGGATTCTGCTAACATCAGCCGCGTACTTGCCAGAACAGCGTGAACTCAGTGAGCTAGAGATAGCGCAGCTCCCAGACTGCCGTCATATGGTAACATGCTCACATAAAATGTAACTTGTAGCAGCGATTTAGCGATACGTATAAATTGGCAGTTAGCCATAGCCCCTTGAGGTATCAATTTGCAAGCGGTAGGAAGTCTTTTAAGGCATTATCTGTTTAACTGTAAATAAAATAGTAGATTACGTTTAGGGATTACTATTGATCTTCTGTAGACGTAGAGAAATTTTACCAGGTTTCCAGGTGAAAATGTTTATCTGTAGATTTCATTACAGTCGATTAAGATACACAAAAATATTGATAACTGTCTTTCATTTTAACCGATTGTTTTATTCGATATGCTGTCGCAATGATTCACTATCATCTGTACACTACACGAGAAATCACTCTTACAGTGAAAAGGCTACATATTGATCAGGAGCTTACACAAAGAGGTCGCACACTTCGTAATGATATTAGGCCATTATTGTGCTCGAGCTGAACCCAAAAATTTAAATTTATGCTGGTAAACGGTTCCACGAACGTGAAGCTAATGCTTTTCAGGTTACAGCTGCGGGTTATAGCCAGAATCGGCACATTGTTCCACCCGGGCTCCCATCCGGAATAGCCGCCACGCGGGCTCCCCTGGGCTGTGACGTAGTGCTCGCTACTCTGCCGAACTCCGATAACAGCGGCTCTAATGCAGGGCTGAGTAGGGCGGCGCCCGGCGGTATGCCGCCGGTCCCTGCGGACTCCCCGTTGGCCTCTCCGCCCCCTACGTGCCCTCCTCTGCGGGACGTTACTATATTACCGAGTAACGACGCGACGGGGCATTCTGCCGTCGATTAACGGCTTGTTTGCATCTCGCTGGAATGGTGTACTATTTCCTCCAGGAGTCAAACTGTGGGCGGATAGTCCTGTCAGCAGGACATAGTTGGCGCCGGACATTTCCCGCAGAGTTCGGGAAATGTTGGTGCATGAGAATTACATTTTACATGAACGATTCAAAAATCTCTAAAGTAAATAGTAGTTTCAAACAACCGCTAATCCCTCAAACTTTCGGTAAGTACTAGATTAATAAGTCACACACGAGCAACGATTTATTAATCGCTATGGCCTTGGGAGGGCCAGTCATGACAAAACTCTACCATCTGGTGAGCAAGATGTATGAGACAGGCGAAATACCCACAGACTTCAAGAAGAATATAATAATTCCAATACCAAAGAAAGCAGGTGTTGACAGATGTCAAAATTACCGAACTATCAGTTTAATAAGTCAGAGCTGCAAAATACTAACACGAATTCTTTACAGACGAATGGAAAGACTGGTAGAAGCGGACCTCGGGGAAGATCAGTTTGGATTCCGTAGAAATGTTGGAACACGTGAGGCATTACTAACCTTACGACTTATCTTAGAGGAAAGATTAAGAAAAGGCAAACCTACGTTTCTAGCATTTGTAGACTTAGAGAAAGCTTTTGACAACGTTAACTGGAATACTCTCTTTCAAATTCTAAAGGTGGCAGGGGTAAAATACAAGGAGCGAAAGGCTATTTACAATTTGTACAGAAACCAGATGGCAGTTATAAGAGTCGAGGGGCATGAAAGGGAAGCAGTGGTTGGGAAAGGAGTGAGACAGGGTTGTAGCCTCTCCCCGATGTTATTCAATCTGTATATTGAGCAAGCAGTAAAGGAAACAAAAGAAAAATTCGGAGTAGGTATTAAAATTCATGGAGAAGAAGTAAAGACTTTGAGGTTCGCCGATGACATTGTAATTCTGTCAGAGACAGCAAAGGACTTGGAAGAGCAGTTGAACGGAATGGACAGTGTCTTGAAAGGAGGATATAAGATGAACATCAACAAAAGCAAAACGAGGATAATGGAATGTAGTCAAATTAAATCGGGTGATGCTGAGGGAATTAAATTAGGAAATGAGACACTTAAAGTGGTAAAGGAGTTTTGCTATTTAGGGAGTAAAATAACTGATGATGGTCGAAGTAGAGAGGATATAATTTGTAGACTGGCAATGGCAAGGCAATCGTTTCTGAAGAAGAGAAATTTGTTAACATCGAGTATAGATTTAAGTGTCAGGAAGTCGTTTCTGAAAGTATTTGTATGGAGTGTAGCCATGTATGGAAGTGAAATATGGACGATAACCAGTTTGGACAAGAAGAGAATAGAAGCTTTCGAAATGTGGTGCTACAGAAGAATGCTGAAGATAAGGTGGGTAGATCACGTAACTAATGAGGAGGTATTGAATAGGATTGGGGAGAAGAGAAGTTTGTGGCACAACTTGACTAGAAGAAGGGATCGGTTGGTAGGACATGTTTTGAGGCATCAAGGGATCACAAATTTAGCATTGGAGGGCAGCGTGGAGGGTAAAAATCGTAGAGGGAGACCAAGAGATCAATACACTAAGCAGATTCAGAAGGATGTAGGTAGCAGTAGGTACTGGGAGATGAAGAAGCTTGCACAGGATAGAGTACCATGGAGAGCTGCATCAAACCAGTCTCAGGACTGAAGACCACAACAACAACAACATTGCCAAAACCTGGCTTTGTCGAAATAAAAATTTTTCTTTCTAAAATTTTTCTTTTTAAAATTCAGTCTTGATCACACCACGTATGTTACAAGAACATAGGTGACTGGCTTAGGTCCAGTACATGACCACCATCAGACCCATAGCATCCTTCGAAGATGGTAGGTGGGGCACTCTTCTCAGCTGCTGTGATGTCAACTGGTCATTGTCGAAATTAGGCAGCAGATATTGAGCGTATTCCATGTTAGTAGAGAGCAATACATCAAAATGACAACCATCACGATAAAAAGATTCTGATCTGATTTCGGCACCGACTCTGGCAGACAGTGAATTGTGGAAGGACTTGGAAGCAAACTGATTTACTGAAGCGCTTCGACACATCGTCATCAGACATAACTGTGATAAAACGTGGAAATACGGTATAAAAAAGACGCCTCAGGAAAATATATGTACTAAGGCAGCCTTTACCATCATCAGTATTTACAATGAAGTACAAAAAAAAAGCAACATAGAAGTCGGCACATCTGGTAGTGAAAATACAGCTGTAACAAAGGTGTAGTGTAGTGTCAAACCGACAATACATCGAGAGCATAATGGCAATGAAAGAACTTGACATCAACAGAAGACATTGGCAACGACACAGACAATATCTACCTATCAAAGCGCTTAACCACTAGGAAAGCTTACATAGAAAATACTAGTTGTGTACTATATGAACTTGAAACCCACGGAGGAATCACGTAAACCTAAAACTATAAAATTATGCGACATATACATTGAAAATAAATTAATATCACAAAGTACACGGACTTCATGCACTTACTTGTTTTAAAAAATGTATTTGACGTAGTTGCGTATACGATTACTGTACAGGAATGTAATCTTAAAATTTTACATTACCAATGTGTATGATGAAAGTGTTTAAGTGCTAACATCCGGTATGAAGCCTGTGTATTTTGCTACATTTCTTTATATTTAGTCTGCACGTTTAAAATTTTCCGTGGCTTTCAAGTTCATACTGTGCACGATCGACATATTCTTTGTATGCTTCCCTCGTGGTTACACTCCTTGATAGGCAAATATTTTCTATGGTTGCTAAGGCCAACTATTGACAACTGATTCTCTTACCACACTGTTCTCGATGTACGATCAGTTTGGCATCTGG
The DNA here is from genome assembly GCF_023898315.1 of Schistocerca nitens. Taxonomy (NCBI): domain Eukaryota; kingdom Metazoa; phylum Arthropoda; class Insecta; order Orthoptera; family Acrididae; genus Schistocerca; species Schistocerca nitens. Next base: position 976,408,136 of record NC_064614.1, on the reverse strand, counting down.
ATCCACATAATTATGTTCAAATGTGTGTGAAATCTTAAGGGACTTAACTGCTAAGGTCATCAGTCCCTAAGCTTGCTCACTACTTAACCTAAATTATCCTAAGGACAAACACACACACCCATGCCCGAGGGAGGACTCGAACCTTCGCCGGGATCAGCCGTACAGTCCATGACTGCAGCGCCTGAGACCGCTCGGCTAACCCCGCGCGGCCCACATAATGATATGCGAGCGATATTTTAGGCGGCTGTTGTGGCCGAGCGGTTCTAGGTGCATCAGTCCGGAGCCGCGTCGCTGCTACGGTTGCAGGTTCGAATCCTGCCTCGGGCATGGATGTGTGTGATGTCCTTAGGTTAGTCAGGTTAGTTCTAGGTCTAGGGGACTGATGACCCCAGATGTTAAGTCCCATAGTGCTTAGAGCCATCTGAACCATTTTTGAGCTACATTTTCAGTATCTAATGTGCACACTTTTGTGTGTCTTGCTTTGTACTTCATTGTAAGTAATGAAGAAAACTGCTTCTACAGTGCATATGTTTTCCTGAGGCATCTTTTTAATATGGTAATTTTTCGTTTTTATCAAAGATATAACTGATGATGTACCGAAAAGTGCCTTAAATTAATTTCCGACCAAGATCTTTCACAATTCAGTGAAGAAGGTACTGACTTTGTTTATTGTTTTCATGTAATAAGGTCTACATAATATGAGCGAGAAACTGATTTTTCAGGTATTGTAATTTAATCCAACCTTGATGGCCATACGCTAAATTTGCCTCGACACACTAATTTTGCTTGCGGTAAAAGCCGAAAATTGTAATTCACGACAGTTTGAAATGCATTGCATTTGGGGGCATACTTTTTAACATGGACTTCGAAGCATGGCGCAGCAAGTATTGTTTCCAAGCACAGACTTTTGTCAAAGGGATGGGAGTTAACAACCGACAATACATTATTTAGGACGCTCTGAAGGTCGATCACTGGTACTTGGCAGCAATAAAAAAAACTTCGAAGGTACACTTAACAGTGCCCTGTGCAATGTGCAATGTACTTCTTGGTGAGTCGAAGTACACAGATTAACCGTTTGCCTTAACTACAGTGCCGGTTAGTATGGTTACAGACTGCTGCTGAGAGGCACTGTCGATGTAGCGGCTCCTGAAGTTGACAGGCATACAATACAGATATTTTAATACAGTCTTAAAAAGTACACCAGCTTCACCCACGCCTGCCCGATCTATTGTGAACCTGAATTTGTTCCTTAATACATCGACAGTAGAAAGTCTTACTGTTGGCGTCTCGTAAACTCAAAATCAGTAATAAATTAAAATCTGAGTCCCCTCATTATTTCGCCACAAATCCATTTCCGTGGATAAACAGAGTAACTACAACATTTGCTATCCGTTGCAGGAGTCTTGTTCCGAGTTTCACTTGCGCTGACACTGTGAACCAAAAAGAGATCAGAACATGTCTCCATTTATTGTTAACCAAATAATTAAACTGAAGTGCCTTGAAGGTACGATCACTTATGACTTGCGAAGTCATCAGAAGGTGAAAACGGACATTGCTATAGCGAAGGAAGCAGTCAATAGAAAAGAGAGTATTATTATGTAGAAAATTAGATAAAAATCTAAGGAAAGAGCTTGTCTGAAGAGTGTCGCTCTATGTGGTAGAAAAATGGACACAGACGAGAAGAAAAGAGGCTAGAGGCATCAGACTTGTGGATGGCGAAGAGACGCAGAAGATAACCTGGATGGAAAACGCGAGTAAGGAAAGAGTGTTGGAAAGGTTTGGTGAGAGAAGAAGACTACTGCAGATTATAAGAGAAAGGAGCAGAAACTGGGAGTTTGTCATTTCAGTATTAAAATAACAGTTATGCATATTAATGTGAAAACAACAGTATTTAAGTCGACTACTTTTCCCACAGAATGTTCTGCCTTCTTAGCAAACTAAAATAAATGTACTTTATACGTATTTTAGAACAACATTGCAAAGATTTATAAATTACCTCACCTTAGAGGAATTTTTGTGCTGATTCTAAGACTGACCTCAGGTCTGGCGAATATGTAATACTTTGTGAGTTATTGAGGACTTTGTTGTGATTGATATTAAAAAAATGGCTCTGAGCTCTATGCGATTTAACATCTATGGTCATTAGTCCCCTAGAACTTATAACTACTTAAACCTAACTAACCTAAGGACATCACACAACACCCAGTCATCACGAGGCAGAGAAAATCCCTGACCCCGCCGGGAATCGAACCCAGGAACCCGGGCGTGGGAAACACGAACGCTGCCGCACGACCACGAGCTGCGGACTATGATTGATATTAATTCACCTAACTGCGATTACCTTACAGTTATATTGTAAAACCAGATCCTCATGCCATGGTAGCAAAATATGTGGTGATCAGTTTAACCGGTTTCAGTATTCAAAATATCTACGATCTCCATCATTAATTGTATTAATGAGACTTTCGGGACTACAGAAGAAAACAAAGTTAATAACGACACTGCAAAAGGAGATAAAAACAGAACCTTATAAAATAAGACGTTACAAAAAGCACAATAGAAAGTTAGTCACAATAGAGAAGATATCTACTGTAAATGGTAGCTCATCGATGCCGGTCTCTAGTGTCATTGTCCAGCGTTACCGGCTCCACTTGGTTAAGGGTTGTAATACTCGATCTTTCTATCGCGGCTTTGGACGTCCCCTTGGGAGTTTAGAGAATTTTGAGAATGGCGGACTCGATACGGTGGGAATCCAGTCAGCTCGAAGGATGTGACCGACTCACCGTAGCCACTTCCACGCGCGCCACCATTCAATTAATAGGTTACTTTCAAGACCCCCGGTAATTGGTTTCTTTCATTCTTTGTTCGCATTTATAGAGCGAGGTGGTTCAGTGGTTAGCACACTGGACTCACATTTGGGAGGAAGACGGTTCAAAACCCCATACGGCCATCGTGATTTATGTTCCCCGTGATTTTCCTAAGTCGCTTCAAGCAAATTACGGGATGGATCCCGTGAAAGGGCGTGGCCGATTTCCTTCCCCATCCTTCCCTAATCCGAGATTGTACTCCGTCTCTAATGACCTAGCTGCCGACGAAACGTTAAACACTAAACTCGTCCTTCGTAAATAATGTAGACGGGCCCACACATCTCTCGAAGGCACATAGCGCTCCTTCCGTGGTTGCTGATGTCACCCAGGTTTCACAACTACACAGAAGTACCGGCCGTACTAGTGTCATGTGCATTTGAATGTCTGTATTTTGTGACATTAGTGGGTGCCCTGAATAATTTTTTCAAACTAAGGAACATTCGACTGACGTTTATTATTCGTTGACGCACTTCTTTAGTCACCTAACTTTTATTAGTTTGTAGGGAACCAAGGCATCTGAATTTTTTTAATTCGTTCAAAGACGAACTCGTCAACAACAATGCAAGGGATGAGAGATTAACGGCGTGATCCGTCGGGTTACTTTGTTTTACCCTAGTTCACCACCAGCCCAATTTTCTTCGCATTTGGTAATAAATCGGGGAGTATCATCTCATACATGCTCGAGGATGTCACCAAGAATCACAACAGCGTCAGCCAATGCTAGAATTGTGTCTGCTTTCACGATCTCCATTACTACGATTCGATCAGTGTCACAAATTACATATCCAAGGTCAGGTTGAACAGTAATGTCTCAAACAATTTCGAATACTGAATGGTGGCGATAACTGGATTTCGAACGGCACTTCACAAGATGATTGAGAGTAGCAAGCTGCAATATTTCGACGGGATACGAAATCTCTCTAATTTTTTCCATAACATGAAGCGGGCAAGCTTGTCTAAAATCAATGAAGATACGGTGTAATTCTTAACTGAAATCGTACAAATTCTCTATCAGCTTCGTCAATGTAAATACGTCGTCAACAGCTGACCTTTACGACGGAGGTCACATTGATAGTGGATTACAATTGCTTCAGCCAGTGATTTAGCAGCAGAACTGTAAAGATTTTATAGTAAATTTATATTAGTGAAGTCCCTCGGTAGGAGGATACTTGCGCAGCGTCATCCTTCTTCAAGAAGGGACGCATAATTGCTCCCTTCCATTCTTCAGAAATTATTTCTGCTATGCAATGGTAGATATTAAAAGTTTCCAAGCATCCATCAATATTTCACCTCCCAAGAGGAGTATCTCAGCGGTGTTATCACTACCTTCTGGACCCTTGTTGTCCTTGAGGGCCTTTAACGCTTCACTGATTTCTTCCCCTGATGGTTCAGTGACTGTCGCTCTATCAAATTTTGCCCACATCACTGTTGTTACCGCAGCTAAGAAAGCCATGATTCAGTAACTTCTCCAAAAAATTTTTTAAATAGATTTGCTTGCTCTAATTGAAGTACGACTTCATCAGTGTCATTGTTAGAACCAATCTACACTCCTGGAAATTGAAATAAGAACACCGTGAATTCATTGTCCCAGGAAGGGGAAACTTCATTGACACATTCCTGGGGTCAGATACATCACATGATCACACTGACGGAACCACAGGCACATAGACACAGGCAACAGAGCATGCACAATGTCGGCACTAGTACAGTGTATATCCACCTTTCGCAGAAATGCAGGCTGCTATTCTCCCATGGAGACGATCGTAGAGATGCTGGATGTAGTCCTGTGGAACGGCTTGCCATGCCATTTCCACCTGGCGCCTCAGTTGGACCAGCGTTCGTGCTGGACGTGCAGACTGCGTGAGACAACGCTTCATCCAGTCCCAAACATGCTCAATGGGGGACAGATCCGGAGATCTTGCTGGCCAGGGTAGTTGACTTACACCTTCTAGAGCACGTTGGGTGGCACGGGATACATGCGGACGTGCATTGTCCTGTTGGAACAGCAAGTTCCCTTGCCGGTCTAGGAATGGTAGAACGATGGGTTCGATGACGGTTTGGATGTACCGTGCACTATTCAGTGTCCCCTCGACGATCACCAGTGGTGTACGGCCAGTGTAGGAGATCGCTCCCCACACCATGATGCCGGGTGTTGGCCCTGTGTGCCTCGGTCGTATGCAGTCCTGATTGTGGCGCTCACCTGCACGGCGCCAAACACGCATACGACCATCATTGGCACCAAGGCAGAAGCGACTCTCATCGCTGAAGACGACACGTCTCCATTCGTCCCTCCATTCACGCCTGTCGCGACACCACTGGAGGCGGGCTGCACGATGTTGGGGCGTGAGCGGAAGACGGCCTAACGGTGTGCGGGACCGTAGCCCAGCTTCATGGAGACGGTTGCGAATGGTCCTCGCCGATACCCCAGGAGCAACAGTGTCCCTAATTTGCTGGGAAGTGGCGGTGCGGTCCCCTACGGCACTGCGTAGGATCCTACGGTCTTGGCGTGCATCCGTGCGTCGCTGCGGTCCGGTCCCAGGTCGACGGGCACGTGCACCTTCCGCCGACCACTGGCGACAACATCGATGTACTGTGGAGACCTCACGCCCCACGTGTTGAGCAATTCGGCGGTACGTCCACCCGGCCTCCCGCATGCCCACTATACGCCCTCGCTCAAAGTCCGTCAACTGCACATACGGTTCACGTCCACGCTGTCGCGGCATGCTACCAGTGTTAAAGACTGCGATGGAGCTCCGTATGCCACGGCAAACTGGCTGACACTGACGGCGGCGGTGCACAAATGCTGCGCAGCTAGCGCCATTCGACGGCCAACACCGCGGTTCCTGGTGTGTCCGCTGTGCCGTGCGTGTGATCATTGCTTGTACAGCCCTCTCGCAGTGTCCGGAGCAAGTATGGTGGGTCTGACACACCGGTGTCAATGTGTTCTTTTTTCCATTTCCAGGAGTGTATTTTGTTGATAGCTACCTCTGACAGATCTTGGAGTCTAGAAAAGGAGAGTGACGACTTTGTTTCTTAGACTGCTGTCAACAGACTTACGAGGTGTTCCCGTTTCTTTCCTTTCTTGAAAGCTGATTTGCGTTACGCTTTGCTCTTAGTAAGCTGTGTTCTTGCATCTTCCAAAAGTTGATCTAGCCATTTCAATAACTTTGCTAGTCTGGTCTCCCGAGATTCCCAGCATTCTTCAGCGAACCAAGGCTTACTTCTGCGCTTTGAGTGGTAAACAAGTTCTTCACTTGCACTCACTGATACAGCGTTCTGTAATGCCAGCCATGCATGTTCCTTATTATTATGATCCTCCGATATCGTGACATGTTCTGCAGTTTTATTTATATAGGGCTCCGCCACTTTTACATCTTTCAGTTTACCTCTTTCAAGAAAGACCTTTTGTTCCATTATCTTGCCACTTGTTAGACAATTTCAGACGTTGTTTTACTGGCACCACAGTATACCTGCCCTACGGAAGGCTGTACATCCTCCGCTCCCATAATGTCCTCGGTCAGCTAGAACGTAGTGGATCTAGTTCAACGTACTTCCATCAGAGGATATCGAGTTAACCTTATGTGCTATTTTTCAGGGATGCTTCCTTCTTTCGATAAAGTTAATGAGCATGACAACGTTCTCACTGCTTGCCTCATGGCTAGTTTTAGGATTAATCTCTTCTCTTCCCACTTGGGCACTGAAATCACATATTACCAACTAAACTGAATGTCTTGGTAGTCCGTCAGCTACATTCTATATCTTAAGACTGATATTGTTCTTTGTTTCTGCATCAGCATCCTTTGGTGGAGCATGACATAAGCACAAAATTGACGCTCTACGGATCATCAAAGTGAGGAACGGTAGATCCCTTAATCGGGTAGGCGGGTTAGAAAAATGGGAAACGCAGATGAATAGAATGAAGTTAGTGAACATGACAACGTTCTCACTGCTTGCCTCATGGCTAGTTTTAGGATTAATCTCTTCTCTTCCCACTTGGGCACTGAAATCACATATTACCAACTAAACTGAATGTCTTGGTAGTCCGTCAGCTACATTCTATATCTTAAGACTGATATTGTTCTTTGTTTCTGCATCAGCATCCTTTGGTGGAGCATGACATAAGCACAAAACTGACGCTCTACGGATCATCATAGTGAGGAACGGTAGATCCCTTAATCGGGTAGGCGGGTTAGAAAAATGGGAAACGCAGATGAATAGAATGAAGTTAGACATAGCCGGAATTACTGATGCTCTGTGACAGCGTGAACGAGATTTCTGGTCAGGTGAGTAAAGGGTTATAAACAGAAACTCAAATAGAGGTCATGCATGAGCAGGTGTAAAAGTGAATAATAGAATAAGGTTGTGGGTATGCTGCTATGAGCGGCAGAGTGAAAGTATTATTGTAACCAAGACAGACACGAAGCCAGCATTCACCACAGAAGCACAAGTTAATTTGCCAACTATCTCCGAAGATGATGAAGAGATTGAAATAAATATATGATGAAATAAAAAAAAAGATATTCAGGTAGCAAAGAGAGAGGAAAACTAGACTGTGGTAGTTGACAGTAGTACTGCACTAACAAACGAAAGAGATGGAGAAATAGTATGAAAATATGGAATGGGGGAAAGCAATGGCAGAGGAAGCCGCCTGGTAGAATTCTGCAAAGAGAGTAACTTAATTACCGATAACATTTGATTTAAGAATCATCAAAGAAGAGTGTAGGTCCGAAACGATGAAGGGACCTGGAAATCCTGGATCATTTCAGACTGATTATGCACTGGTATACAAGAGATTTCAGAAATATGTTTTGAGGTGTAAGAGATCCCCGGGTCAGATGCTGTCTCTGGCCATAACTTATTCGTTATGAACTGTAGATTAAAACTAAAGTAAAATAAATTGAAAGAACCAGAGGTGATTGAGAGTTTCAAAGCCAGCATTGGACAACATTGGACTGAAAAAGAGCAAACGAATATAGAAAAAAGTAGAAATCTTTTGATATCACATGAGATGTTTACTCAGTTGATGAAATGATGAAATGATAAAATCAGAAAATATTAATATCTAGCAAATGAGCAGGTGGAAAGAACGTGGAACTACGGAAATATGGATACCGTTTATAGGAAAATTAAGGAGGGCTTTGGAGGAAAGAGAACATGCTGAAAGATTATCAAGAACTCAGTTAAGCAAAGAAGGAAAAACTGAAAAGTGGTAAGAATATATAGAGCGCTGTGCAAGTGAAATGAACTTGAAAATAATACTGTAGAAGGGGAAGAGGAAGTAGTTGAAGATGAGGTGAGAGACATGATACTGTGAGGAGAACTCGACTGAACACTGAAACAGTGGAGGAAACTACATTCTTTCAGAACTGCTGTTCAGTTTTCAGATATCAGTCAGCGATGTATTGAAAAACTGATATATTTTAATCAATTACAAGATATTTTTTCATCGATGTCTGTCCAGCCAATATGTCAAAACATCGAAATTTTGTAGCGATGTTATCGGGTAATATTATCATCGTTATCATCTATCTCATAAAGCACAAAGCTCAACTCAATTTTCTTCTTAATAGTGATTTGTGTAGAACATAAGAACGACACCTACACTGATTCACTGTTGAAATTCTTACAGAAATTTGGACGGTTGTTAGTTGCGCGATTTTGTAAACTCGTCTCACACCATCACTAGAAAGTAAGGTCGTAGAACTGTTTGAAACGTGGTTCTCGAAACCTCTTCTGCTGTTTGTGTTGTTCATTCTATTTGTGTCAGTGACTGCAGTAAAAAAAGAAAGAAACGTAAAAACCGGAATTCTCTGAAAAATAAGTATTATAAGTTTTTCATATCTGCACTATGTGATCAAAAGTACCTAGACACCTGGCTGAAACTGACTTACAAGTTTATGGCGCCCTCCATCAGTAATGCTGGAATTCGGTCTGGTGTTCGCCCACCATTAGCCTAGATGACAGCTTCCATTCTCACAGGCAAACGGTGAATCGGGTGCTGGAAGGTTTCTTGTGGAATGGCAGCCAATTCTTCACGGAGTGCTGCACTGAAGAGAGGTATTGATGCCTGTCGGTGAGGCCTGGCATGAAGTCAGCGTTCCAAAACATCCCAAAGGTGTTCTATAGGATTCAGATCAAGACTTTGTGCAGGCCAGTCCATTACAGGCCGTGCATTATCAACAGGTGCCCGATCGTGTTGCAAGATGCAGTCACCATCCTCGAACTGCTCTTCAACAGTGGGAAGCAAGAAGGCGCTTAAAACATCAATGTAGGCCTGAGCTGTGATAGTTCCATGCGAAACAACAAGGCAAGGGGTGCAATCCCTCTCCATGAAAAACGCGACCACACCGTAACACTATCGTCTCCGAATTTTACTGTTGGCACTACACTCGCTGGCAGATGATATTCACCGGGCTTTCGCCATACCCACACCCTGCCGTCGGATTGCCACATTGTGTACTGTGATTCGTTACTCCACACAACGTTTTTGCACTGTTCAATCGTCCATATTTTACGCTCCTTACATCAAGCGAGGCGTCGTTTCGCATTTATTGGCGTGATGTGTGGCTTATGAGCAGCCGCTCGATCATGAAATCCTAGTTTTCTCACCTCCCAACTAACTGTCATATTACTTGCAGTGGATCCTGATGCAGTTTGTAATTCCTCTGTGATAGTCTGGATAGATGTCTGCCTATTACACATTATGACCCTCTTCAGCTCTCGGCGGTCTCTGTCAGTCAAAAGAGGAGGTCGGTCTGTACGCTTTTGTGCTGTACGTTTCCACTTTACTATCACGTCGGGAACAGTGGGCCTAGGGATGTTTAGGAGTGTGGAAACCTCGCATACAGACGTTGACACAAGTGACACCTAATCACCTGACCACGTTCCAAGTCCGTGAGTTTCGCGGAGCGCCCCGTTCTGCTCTCTTACGATGTCTAATGACTACTGAGATCGCTGACCTGGGGTACCTAGCAGTACGTGGTAGCACAATGCACTTACGTTTTTGGGGATGTCCGGATATCTTTGATCACACAGAGTGTAAGCTTTATTTTAAGTGAATTTGGCTATCTGTTTTTCTGTTGATTTTTTCCAACGATTTTTCCAGTTATACGTAATAGTTTTGAAACGAACAATGTTTCGAAACTGCTAAATATATACGGGACTGGGATACATCTCGTAATGTCATTCTCCCCTCTCGCTTTCTCCATCTCCTCCTCCCTCCCATTTCTGTCCACTTCTCCTTCACTCTTTCTATGTACATTCCCCCCCCACCTCTCTATATGCCTGTTTACATTTTGCCAATCTCTCTGACCTTGAGTCTTGTTTATTGTTATTGCAATTCCAGATTCGATGATACTAACGTAATTGTGTACTATAAATATTGCTTCGCTGTTGTCTGTGAAAACTGTCTGTGAGAATGGAAACGAAAAAGTACGTTGTTGCACATTCTATATTTGTTTAAAAATGTGTATAACGAGAAAGGACTGCAAGGCGTTAGCTGTGTAAGTGTAGATATTGTTATTGATGATTAATGACATTGTGCTGATTAACATTACATCAGTATTTGCATCATTTGCAAATTTATAACTATAGCTATTACTAGTAGTTTGCTTTCAGGTTAGTTAGTACCTTCAAGTACGCAAGGCACCAATAAGCCGTTAACGTTTACTTTCGAATGGGCAGGTATTGAATTGTATACTGGTGGTTACAAAACAATGTAGTAATCATAATATAGTATATATGTGACGTTTTTGCAGGAAGCCTGTTAGACACGGAGACAGAAACTAATACAATGATGTGGGTACGTACTGAGATATCAATGATCACAGTATCTCTAACCTACAATCCTGAGAAGCTGTATAAGGAGGAAACAATTTCTCTAATGGTCTAAATGGCTTGCTATCGCAGTTAAAACTGACTGTAAGAAAAGAAACAAAAGCACGTTTAACCAGCACAGCACAACACATCACTTTTCCACCCTCACAACCGGTTTTAACAGAAAACTGTAAATTGTTTAAAAAATATATGGTCTGTGTCCGTCTGAATTTTTATTGTAGTATCATGTACAAATATGAACTAAAACGGTCAAAAAGTTTGAGATTTTCGTAGGAACTTTTCGCCGTAATATAGTTAGTAAGTGTACATTACATATGTTAAAAATGTATAACCTATGTCCGTCCGACCGTTTGGTAGAGTATCATGTAAAATTTGAAGTAAATTAGTCAAGTAACTTCTCACATTTTTGATAACGCCAAACAACAACTTGTCTTTATACAGAAGTATAGGTAATGCGTCATTAAATATGGTTTTCATTAATCTTTTATTAACTTATATAACACGCTCTTTATAGTTATAAATACAAGCTGCATGTATAAGTTGTAATTAAATCGTAAAACTTTGCACCGTTATATCGAAATGTAGATGTTTATGTTTCGTTGCTTTATCTCTGCAGTTTATAGCCTTGGGAGAGTTAGCTATGAGAAATTAATTCCGCCAGATATACAAGGTATATGAGACAGACGAAGTACCCTCAGACTTCTAGAAGAATGTAATGCTTCCGAATCCAAAAAGAAGGAGCTGACTAGTGCGAAAATTGCCGAACTATCAGTATAGTAAGTCTTAACTGCAAAATACCGACGCGAATTATTTACAGAAGAATGAAACAGATAATGAAAAAACTGGTACAAGCCGACTTCGGGGAGGATCACTTTGGGCTCCATAGAAATATTCGAACAACCGAGGGAATACTAACCCTAAGACTTACCGTAGAACACAGGTTAAAGAAAAGCTAAACTATGTTTACAGCTTTTATAGACCTAGAGGAAGCCTTTCACAGCATTGATTAGGAAGCAGTCTTTGACATTGTGAAGACCGCAGAGGTAAAATAGAGGGAGCATAAGCTTACCTACATCCTGTACAGAAACCAGACAGCAGTTATACGAGTCGAAGGTCATGGAAGGAAATTAGCGCTTTAGAAGGGAGTGAGAGAGGCTTGTGGCCAGTAGCCAATGTTATTGAATCTGTATTTTGAGCAACTATTAAAGAAAGCCAAGGAAAAATCTGCAAAGGGAATTAAAGTTCACGGAGCGCATTTGTTATGGTGTTCAAATTCAGGACACATAAAAGGGCTATATGCACAACAAGATTTAAAGTGTTCTTATAGCTAGGCTTAGAGAGACTGTGACTGCACTAGAAATCAGAAGAAAAGTTTTGATATATTATACTAATGTTATTCTGTTTGTGTCACTTTTTTTGTTTGTATCAGAGAGACGTGTGTAAATGTTGTGTCTGTGGTGCCATGCGTTAGGAATGGTTCCGACCCAAATAACAGAAGGTGATGTAATTGTTAAAGGAATTTTTAAATCGGCATAGAAATACAGTTCTGTTTTTCTTGAAGTATGTGTTTAAGAGACGCATTAAATGGACTTACAAAGTGAATGTTATTTAAAAAGAATGTGTAAGATGGTTAACAGTGCGAACAGAGTTAGTATTAACGGATCAAGTTAGTGTGTATTAAGTAACTTTAGTTAAGACTGAGAATTTTAAATCTGTGAAAAGGACGAGAAACATAAAGCTTGGCGCATACGTGTTTGCTAAGGAATTTCAGCACTACTACAACGGGACCCGTGGAACTACTGTACATTACGTAAAGGAAAACTAATGTGCGTTTAAAATGGTAGTAAAAATAAGAGTGGCACGGACGCATCTCTATACCTAGCAACACCAAGCTATTTTCCATAATGCGCACTGCCAAGGGGGTGGTAAGAACTTTACGCCCACACTAAAAAATTATAAAGAAGTTATTGTTGTTTAATTATATTAACAACATAATTTTAGAAGAGGTGATTATGTGTCAGCAGACCCGAGAATCAGAAAATAAGGGAAGGTCCGTAATGAAATACGGATGGACATCAATTAATGGATTTTAGTCAGTTAACTTCGATTAATGATTTAAAAGAATGACAAATACAGATTCCATAAAATGTTGGCACCTACAGAGAGAAAGGATTGTAATATAAAAACCTTAAGAAAAGAGCTTTAATAATAAATTCAGTAGGGAGGGACACTCCACAGAACTGATGAAACATGAAAATAATATTTAGTTTGTAATGAGACTTGAGTCACTCTGACAAGTAAGGTGATAAACAAATGAACATTGTAGATGATATTACAAAGGAAAAGGCACACAGACACAATGCTTTTTGTAACTGTTTATTCACAACTGGTTTCGGTTATAGAGCATCTTCAAGGAACTGAAAATACGAACAAAGCAAAAGAGAAAGCCATGAACACCGAAAAAAATGCACTATGAGACAGAAATTGGTGGATATGACTTACATGTACTGACAAGCAAATGATTACAGTTACAGAAATATTGGATAATTTATGCAAGAGGAAGAGCTTTGCCAATTGAGCAAGTCAGTAATGCGTGGGCCCATCTCTGGCTAGTATGAAAGCAGTTATTCGGCTTCGATTGACAGAATTGTTCGATGTCCCCCTAAGCGATATCGTGCAACAATATGTTCAACTTGCTCGTTATATCGTCAAAATCCCGAGCCGGTTGGACGGTCTTGCCGAAAATACTCCAGATATTCTCTGTTGGGGAGAGATCTGGCGGCCTTGTTTGCCAAGATGGGGTTTGGCAAGAAACGAAGACAGGCAGTAGAAACTCTCGCCGTGTCTGGACCGATGTTATCTTGCTGAAATGTAAGCCATGGAGTGCAACAAAACGTGGCATAGTATCATACATCGTGCTCTAGAATATTCTGCTGTAAGGATGTTTCGGATGACAACCAAAGGGTCTGCCATCAAAATAAAGGATGACTAAGTGAAACCCTCAGCTGCCGACAGGTGTTGTTGATATACCTCGATGTGGACAGCTGAAAATGTGTGCCCCGACCGGGACTCGAACCCGGGATCTCCTGCTTACATGGCAGACGCTCTATCCATCTGAGCCAGCGAGGACACAGAAGAATAGCGCGACTGCAGGGACTTATCCCTTGCACGCTTCCCGTGAGACTCACATTCCCAACTGTCCACAATTCTACATATGTAATGTACCTTATAGACATTTGCCCATTCACTCATTACTCGCGAACTCTTTGGCGATTCCCGTAAGAGTTTGGGCAACCTGTGCGCATTGGCACAGACGAAGGTCAATGGCTGGGTAACCTTTAACTATATATATGAGGACAGTAACTGTTCTCGAAGGAACAGAATACTGTTGATGACCGTGCAGCTTTTCCCTGGAATAAATGATGACTAACTGAAACTCTCAGCTGCCGACAGGTGTTGTTGATATACCTCGATGTGGACAGCTGAAAATGTGTGCCCCGACCGGGACTCGAACCCGGTATCTCCTGCTTACATGGCAGACACTCTATCCATCTGAGCCACCGAGGACACAGAAGAATAGCGAGACTGTAGGGACTTACCCCTTGCACGCTTCCGGTGAGACTCACATTCCTAACTGTCCACAAATCTACATATGTAATGTACCTTATAGACAGTGGACAGTTGGGAATGTGAGTCTCACGGGTAGTGTGCAAGGGATAAGTCCCTGCAGTCGCGCTATTCTTCTGTGTCCTCGGTGGCTCAGATGGATAGAGCGTCTGCTATGTAAGCAGGAGATCCCGGGTTCGAGTCCCGGTCGGGGCACACATTTTCAGCTGTCCACATCGAGGTATATCAACAACACCTGTCGGCAGCTGAGGGTTCCAGTTAGTCATCATTTATTCCAGGGAAAAGCTGCACGGTCATCAACAGTATTCTGTTCCTTCGAGAACAGTTACTGTCTTCGTATATCAAAATAAAGGGCACCCCAGACCACGACTCCTGCTTGTCGGCCCATATGGCGGGCGTCATTCAGGTTCATATCTCAAAGCTGGTCAGGGCGTCTGCTGAGACTTGTTTGCTGTTCATCGTCATTCAGTTCGAAAGAGAACTCACCATTCAAGGCAGCTGTACCTCAGTCAATGAGATTCCTCGCCGAAATGTACATACTGCCTGCAACTTGTGTCGCGAACGCAGTTAGTGGTAAAGAAATAATAAGTTAAGACGGCATGCTTCATGTGGAGGTTTGACTCCATGAACAGCGAAAATTCAGAAAGTGATAAACTTTTTTCCTTTCTTCATTTTGTGTGGGCTGTAAGCGATGAAAACTTTCATGGAAGTTTCTTATTATATCTAAAGTTTGTTAGAAGTCACAATGTGCTTTCATTCTCAATTGCTAGGTGAATAGATAAATTGCAGTTGTTTCACAGAAAATGCCTTTTTTGCATGCTGCACATCGAAATTTGTATTTTTATTTGTGCACCCAGACGCGTTTCACCTTTTTTACAAATCATCTTCAGTGGGTGCCCTGAAATATTACATGATCTATCCATTTTTACACATAGATTATGGTTGCACATCTAGGTTATAGATATAAAAACAGTTCGTTAAGGTTTTTTTGATGAAATGGAAAGGTACTTACAGGTAACTTCTAATTCATTGCATCTAAGCAAACTGCTTTTTCTCATCTGTCAATCACGTGGCCATCTTACAGTTCACTTTCAGTTTCCTGTTTACGTTACACATCACTGTAACTGCCACCTTTTTAATACAGAGTTTCATTTGTTTTTATAAGTGTTACCAAAATTGTCAGTATTCTGCATTCAACTGTTTTGTGTGTGTGTGTGTGTGCGTGTGTGTGCATGTTTGTGTCCCTTTCTAATGTACACACACACACAAAACAGTTGAATGCAGAAAACTGAGAATTTTGGTAACACTTAGAAAACCAAATGAAACTCTGTATTAAAAAGATGGCAGTTACAGTGAAGTTGTAACGTAAACAGGGAACTGAAAGTGAACTGTAAGATGACCACCTGATTGACAGATGAGAAAAAGCAGTTTGCTTAGATGCAATGAATTAGAAGTTACCTGTAACTACCTTTCCATTTCATCAAAAAAAACTTAACGAACTGTTTTTAAATCTAGAACCTAGATGTGAAACCATAACCTATATGTAAAAATGGATAAATCATGTAATATTTCAGGACACCCACTGAAGATGCCTTGTAAAGAAAAAAGCTGAAACGCGTCTGGGTGCATAAATAAAAATAAAAAATTTCGATGTGCAGCATGAAAAAACGGCAATTTCTTTGAAACAACTGTAATTTATATACAGCTGCTGCGAAAATGGTCACTACAAGAAACGTGGCTGAATGGAGTACAGGTACTCCGGCATCGCCGGCTACACTACTTATTTGTCCCTACCTTCACAAGTTTGTTAAGTAGGTAGTTCACATCCCCACAGCGATTCTTTCCAGATTGTTTATCAGTGTTTGTTTTAATAGGAGATGCGCAATATGTATAAATTTTTATTTTATGTGTAGATTCAGTTGAGTACGCTAATGACAGCTTCTCAGTATACTTGCTCCTTTATGAGATTCCCCAAACATAAAATATCAGGGTCTGTATCAACTAACAGCGCTTTCCGTGGAATTTCAGTTGGTAATAAGAGTCGAAGCAACTAACTTTGGTCGAGGTAAAATACATTTCCCAGGTAGTAACAAATACAGTAACTGGCCGGAAACCATCACGGGTTACTGTTACTTGTGGTGATGATAGATAATCCAAAACATTGAAGAATAAACGTTTGTCATACGCAATAATAATAATAGTTGTATATCAATAATAATAACAACAATAACAATACGATCAATTACTTAGTTATAATATTTCGCTACTGCACTGCTTCCGTTCGGTAATGTGATCAGCGCAAGTTAATATAATAAATTCTTTGCGTTTAGGGGTATTTCGCTGTAATATCAAAAAAATGTATTGTGTGCATTCATATATATTTATTCAGACCTGCACGTTTGTGGTAACTATTATTCTTACAACGAAAATGGGTGCTAATTTTACATAATCCACTTGAGGACCACTCTCTTAAGGATTTGAGGAATGATAATTTGGTTTTTATATCTTTGCCATCGACGGACAAAGGTGCGTCGATGATGGAGTCCATGGACATCGGAGGTTTAGTAGCTCCACTACCAGCATCGGTGACTACGAACGACGTAAAGGCCCCTACAGTAAGTTGTAGAGCAGGAGGTTGTCAGTTTATTTTCCCGTAGCCATCTCAAGCGTATCATGGTTAGCTATGTTAAGCATCCTTCTTCTCACCACCACTATCAATGGATTTTCGTCATTAATCATACTAACACAGCTTTTACGACACATGTCTTAGCCGCTCGTGAATCTTCTCGGTTGTGTACTTGTGGTCCAAGCAACTTTTCCTTTCCTGACATATTGTCAGCGAAGTTGTGGACGTAACGTTAGGAACGGAAAAGTTTCAAATGTTCAAATGTGTGTGAATTCATAAGTGACCATACTGCTTAGGTCATCGGTGTATCGTCTTACACAGTACTTAAACTAACTTAAACTAACCTATGGTAAGAACAACACACACACCTATGCCCGAAGGAGGACTCGAACCTCCGACGGGAGGGCCGTGCAGTCCGAGACGTGACGCCTCAAACCGCGCGACCACGCCGCGCGATGGAAATGTTTCATGGAACACGACCATATTACCCAGAGGATTCACGAGCAACTTAGTTGACTCTTCCTGCTGTACTGCCACAGGACTTAACGCTGCAGACACTGAAACATTTCCGCTAGATATCTTTGTTGCCGAGTGCTATGTCGTGTGGAACACTGCATTTGCTCACGTTATTATCAAGCATCACTCACTGCACCATGCGATAGACTTTGAACTTCTGAGGGTGAATCCAGCCTTTTACGATGTATTAATGTTTCATGGGCGATAGACAGTGCAAATGTAAAAAATTTTATTCTTCTTTGTAGGTAAAATATTAAATATTCGAATACTCAATCATCTGTTAAATTTGATTTCTACATCTTCATGGATAATCTGCAAATCAAATTTAAGTGCGCGGAAGAGGGTTCATCGAACCACCTTGACAATAATTCTCTATTATTCCAATCTCGTATAGCGCGCGGAAACAATGAACCACTGTATCTTTTCGTACGATTTCTGATTTCCCCTATTTTATCATGGTGATCGTTCCTGCCTATGTACGTCGGTGTCAACAAAATATTTTCGCAATCGGAGGAGAAATTTGGTGATTGGAATTTCGTGAGAAGAT
The DNA here is from genome assembly GCF_023898315.1 of Schistocerca nitens. Lineage (NCBI taxonomy): Eukaryota > Metazoa > Arthropoda > Insecta > Orthoptera > Acrididae > Schistocerca > Schistocerca nitens. The sequence continues at coordinate 976,390,117 of NC_064614.1, read as the reverse complement.
TCCGTCGCAACGAAAAACGCCTTTCTTTTAATGATGTCCAGCGAAAATCCTGTATCATATCTGTGTCAATTTCTCCCATATTTCGCGATAATACGAAACGTGCTGTCTTTCTCTGAAGTTTTTCGACGTACTCCGTCAGTCCTATCTGGTAAGGATCCCACACTGCGCAGCAGTATTTTAAAAGAGGACGGACAAGAGTAGTGTTGGCAGTCTCCTTACAAGGTCTGTTACATTTTCTAAGTGTTCTGACAGTAAAACGCAGGGTCAACTGCCACTTTTCGTACCATTCAGATATCTTTTCTAAATCGTTTTGTAGTTTGTTTTGATCTTTTGATGACTTTATTAGTCGATAGACGACAGCGTCATCTGCAAACAACCGAAGACGGCTGCTCAGATTGTCTCCCAAACCGCATATATAGATAAGGAACAGGAAAGGACCTATAACACTACCTTGGGGAACGCCAGAAATCACTTCTGTTTTACTTGATGACTTTACGTCAATTACTACAAACTGTGACTTCTCTGAGAGGAAATCACAAATCAAGTCACATAACTGAGACGATATTCCATAAGCACGCAATTTCGCTACGAGCCGCTTGTGTGGTACAGTGTGAAAAACACTCCGGAAATCCAGAAATACGGAATCTATCTGAAATCCAGTTCTAAGCAAAGAAGGAAAAGCAGAAAGGTGGTAGGAGTATATAGAAGGACTATACAAGGGTGATGTACTTGAGGGCAATGTTATAGAAAGGGAAGAGAATGTAGATGAAGATGAAATGAGAGATACGATACTGCGTGAAGAGCTTGACAGAGCACTGAAAGACCTGAGTCGAAATAAGGCCCCGGGAGTAGACAACATTCCATTGGAACTACTGACGGTCTTGGGAGAGCCAGTCCTGACAAAACTCTACCATCTGGTGAGCAAGATATATGAGACAGGCGAAATACCCTCAGACTTCAAGAAGAAAATAATAATTCCAATCCCAAAGAAAGCAGGTGTTGACAGATGTGAAAATTACCGAACTACCAATTTAATAAGTCACAGCTGCAAAATAGTAACGCGAATTCTTTACAGACGAATGGAAAAACTGGTAGAAGCTGACCTCGACGAAGATCAGTTTGGATTCCGTAGAAATGTTGGAACACGTGAGGTAATACTGACCCTACGACTTATCTTAGAAAATAGATTAAGGAAAGGAAAAACCTACATTTCTAGCATTTGTAGACTTAGAGAAAGCTTTTGACAATGTTGACTGGAATACTCTGTTTGAAATTCTAAAGGTGGCAAGGGTAAAATACAGGGAGCGAAAGGCTATTTACAATTTGTACAGAAGCCAGATGGCAGTTATAAGAGTCGAGGGACATGAAAGGGAAGCAGCGGTTTGGAAGGGCGTGAGACAGGTTGGTAGCCTATCCCCGATGTTATTCAATCAGTATATTGAGCAAGCAGTAAAGGAAACAAAAGAAAAATTCGGAGTAGGTATTAAGGTGCATGGAGAAGAAATACAAACGTTGAGGTTCGCCGATGACACTGTAATTCTGTCAGAGACAGCAAAGGACTTGGAAGAGCAGTTGAAGGGAATGGACAGTGTCTTGAAAGGAGGGTGTAAGATGAACATCAACAAAAGCAAAACGAGGATAATGGAATGTAGTCAAATTAAGTCGGGTGATGCTGAGGGAATTAGATTAGGAAATAAGACACTTAAAGTAGTAAAGGAGTTTTGCTATTTTGGGAGCAAAATAACTGATGATGGTCGAAGTAGAGAGGATATAAAATGTAGACTGGCAATGGCAAGGAAAGCGTGTTTGAAGAAGAGAAATTTGTTAACATCTAGTATGGACTTAAGTGTCAAGAAGTTGTTTCTGAATGTATTTGTATGGAATATAGCCACGTATGGAATTGAAACGTGTACAATAAATAGTTTAGACAAAAAGAGAATAGAAGGTTTCGAAATGTGGTGCTACAGAAGAATGCTGGAGAGTGGATGGGTGGATCACATAACTAATGAGGAGGCGTTGTATAGAATTGGAGAGAAGAGAAATTTGTGGTGTATCTTGACTAGAAGAAGGGATCGATTGGTAGGACATGTTCTAAGGCATCATGGGATCACCGATTTAGTTTTGGAGGGCGAAAATCGTAGAGGGAGACCAAAAGATGAATACACTAAACCGATTTAGAAGGATGTAAGTTGCAGTAGGTACTGAGAGATAAAGAAGCTGGCACAGGATTGAGTAGCATGGACAGTTGCATCAAACTAATCTCTGGACTGAAGACTGCAACAACAACAACAACAACAACAATGAAAATGGATGTTAATTTTACATAATCCACTTGAGGACCACTTTATTAAATATCTCAGGAGTGATGATTCGGTTTATATCTTTGTCATGGACGGACAAAGACGCATGGACATCGGAAGTTTCGTAGCTCCACCATCAGCGTCGGTAACTACGCCACGACACGTGACTGTTAGCCACCAAGTCGGCCTCCTGAGGAACGACGTAGATTCCCATATAGTAAGCTGTAGACCAGGTGGATGTTAGTTTACCATCCAGTAGCCATCTCAAACGAATCATGGTAGCTATGTTAAGTACCCCTATTCTCATCACCACTACCACTGGATTTTCGACATTAATCATACAAACACAGTTTTTACAACCACATGTCTTAGCCGCTCGTGAACCTTCTCGGTTGTGTACTTGTGGTCCAAGTCACTTTTCCTTTCCTGACGTATTGTCAGCGAAATTCTGGACGTAACGTTAGTGTTGTGTCTAGCTCATACAGCATAGACACAATGAGGTAGCTAGGTGCACGCTAAACTAACGCAGACGGGCTTGAAGTTCTGGAACATGAGACTTATTAATGAATAAGAAGAAAAGTACGTAGATGTTACTTAACTTTTATTCTCTTGTTGGAATACATCTCTCTTGAATATTAGTAAGCTATAAGCACTGATACAAATGGCGCCTTGCTAGGTAGTAGCTATGGACTAAGCTGAAGGCTATTCAATCTGTCTCTCGGCAAATGAGAGGAAGGCGTCGTACTTCTGGTCGCAAGCAATGTTGTCCGTACAACTGGGGCGAGGTCTAGTCCGTGTCTTGTGACCTGCCATGTGGTGGCGCTAGGTTTGCGATTACACAGTGGCGACACGCGGGTCCGACATGTACTACAGGACCGCGGCCGATTTAAGTTACCACCTAGCAAGTGTGGTGTCTAGCGGTGACACCACAGTTAGGAACGGAAAAGTTTGAAATGTTCAAAAGTGTGAATTCCTAAGGGACCAAACTACTTAGGTCATCGGCCCCTAGACTTACACGCTACTTCAACTATCTTAAACTAACCTATGCTAAGAACAAAACACACACCCATGCCCGAGGGGGGGGGGGGGGGGGGACTCGAACCTCCGGCGGGAGGGGCCGCGCATTCCGCGACGTGACGCCTCAAACCGCGCTGCCCCTCCGCGCGGCGGATAAGATTCATGGACCACGGCCATACAAGCCGGAAGATTCACAAGCAACTTAGTTGTCTCTTCCTGCTGTACTGCCACAGGACTTACGTTCCAGACACTGAAACATTTCCTCTAAATATCTTTGTTGCCGAGTCCTATGTCTTGTGGAACAGTGCACTTGCTCACGTTATTATCAAGTATCACTCACTGCACCATGCGATAGACTTTGAACTTAGGAGGGTTGATCCAGCATTTTAAATTGTATTAATGTTTAATGGGCGATGTTGCAAAAGTAAAAAAAAATGTATTCATTTCCGTAGGTAAAAGGTTAAATATTCGAATACTCAGTCATCTGTTGATTTCTACATCTACATCTACATGGATACTCTGTAAGTCACATTTAAGAGCCTGGCAGAGGGTTCAACGAACCACCTTCAAATTCTCTATTATTCCAATGTCATATAGCGCGCGGAAAGAATGAACACCTATATCTTTCCGTACGAGCTCTTGTTTCCCTTATTTTATCGTGGTGATCGTTCCTCCCTATGTAGGTCGGTGTCAATAAAATATTTTCGCATTCGGAGGAGAAAGTTGGTGATTGGAATTTCGTGAGAAGTTTCCGTCGCAACGAAAAACGCTTTTCTTTTAGTGATGTCCAGCCCAAATCCTGTACCATTTCTGTGACACTCTCTCCCATCTTCCGCGATAATGCAAAATGTGCTGCCTTTCTCTGAACTTTTTCGATGTACTCCGTCAGTCCTATCTGGTAAGGATCCCACACCGCGCAACAGTATTCTGAAAGAGGACAGACAAGCGTAGTGTTGACAGTCTCCTTAGTAGATCTGTTACTTTGTCTAAGTGTCCTGCCAATAAAACGCAGCCTTTGGTTAGCCTGCCCCACAACATTTCTAAGTGTTCCATTAAATTTAAGTTGTTCGTAATAGTAATATCTATGTATTTAGTTGGATTTACGGCTGTTAGATTACACTGATTTAGCGTGTAACCGAAGTTTAACGAGTTCCTTTTAGCACTCATGTGGATGACCTCACACTTTTCGTTATTTAGGGTCAACTGCAACTTTTCGTACCATTCAGATATCTTTTCTAAATCGTTTTGCATTTTGTTTTCATCTTCTGATGACTTTAATAGTCGATAAACGACAGCGTTATCTACAAACAGCCGAAGACGGCTGCTCAGATTGTCTCCCAAATCGTATATATAGATAAGGAACAGCAAAAGGGCCTATAACACTACCTTGGGGAAAGCCGGAAATCACTTCTGTTTTACTTGATGACTTTCGATCAATTACTACGAACTGTGACCTCTCTGACAGGAAATCACAATTCCAGTCACATAACTGAGACGATATTCCATAAGCACGCAATTTCGCTACGAGCCGCTTGTGTGGTACAGTGTGAAAAGCCTTCTGGAAATCCAGAAATACGGAATCTATCTGAAATCCCTTGTCAATAGCACTCAACACTTCATGTGAATAAAGAGCTAGTTGTGTTTCACAGGAACGATGTTTTCTAAACCCATGCTGACTGTGTGTCAATAGACCGTTTCCTTCGAGGTAATTCATAATGTTTGAACACAATATATATTCCAAAATCCTGCTGCATATCGACGTTAACGTTATGGGCCTGTAATTTAGTGGATTACTCCTACTATGTTTCTTGAATATTGGTGTGACCTGTGCAAGTTTCCAGTCTTTGGATACGGATATTTCGTCGAACGAACGGTTGTATATGATTGTTAAGTACGAGTATATCTATGTCTGATGTCTCGCATTTGCGAAGACAATCTCATTAGGGGTCTAATAAGCGAACAATGTTCCTATGTTAATATAACAGCTTATATCGGTTAAGGTATCTCAACGGTCAGTGAACATTCTCTAACCGCGAGATGAGGCGGTTCCACCAGTTAGGGAACTTATCTTCCGGCTGAGGGCCGTTTATTTCTTGTCGCCGCTATCGTGCTTAAGCGCTAACCGCCCAGAAATGACTCCATCAGCGGCGCCTGCGATGTGGGGAGAGATAGCAGGAAGGTGGGAGGGCGTGTGTCGTGCCGCGGCGCGCTTACCGCCGGCCTAAAGAGGAGGGCCGGGGCGGCCGGCGATAAGGACACCTCCCTCACTCATCTCGCGCGACAGCCCGGAAGCAATCAGCGCCGGCGAAAGGCGGCGGCGCGGCACGCAGCCGCGTGTGCCCGGCCTGCTCCGGCATGCGGCTCTATCAGTCGCAGGCGGTAACTCAGCTGCCGTGTGGCAAGGGGCCATCAACAACGAGGCTGTAAATAAAAAAAGTAACTGCTGACTCGAAGAAGTGACCAGGCGGCATTTATTGTTGAACGTGTCCTACTGTCTGTGCCAATTACACAGAAAATGAAGAGCATGTCAGCCCAAACATCAGAAATATTCATATGCAAAACACAATGACGAGACTTACTTTTGCATAATGTGTCACAGTCAAGTAACGTAGCTCGACGAAACTTAGACCATGCATAGAAGGTACTGCTACTCTATAGCGCAGACGACAAATGAAAGACATAGCAGTTAGAGGAACGGACATGAAAATTCTATTTAAAGACAATAGTGAGTTGGAAAAAGTCATGGGACACCTCCTAATATCGTGTCAGATCTTCTTTTGCCCGGCGTAGTGCAGCAGTTCGACGTGACATGAGCCCACCAAGTCACTGGAAATCATTTTAAAAAATACTGTGCCGTGCCGCCTCTATAGCCGTCCATAACTGAGAAAGTGTTGTCACTGCAGGATTTTGTGTTTGAACTGAAATCTCGAATAAATCCCATGAATTTACAGTGGGATTCATATCGAGCGATTTGGGTGGCCTAATCATTCGATACAATTGCTCTCCAAACCGATCATCAACTGCTGTAGACCGGTGAAACGATGCATCGTCATCCACAAAAACTACAGCTTGGTTTGGGAACATGAAGTCCAAGAATGACTGTAAAGGTCTCCAAGTAGCCGAATATAACCATACCAGTAAATTATTGGTTCAGTTGGACGAGAGAACCCAGTCCATTCCGCGTTAAGGCATCCCGAACCATTAAGGAGCCACCACCAGCTTGCACGATGCCTCGTTGACAACTTGGATCCGTGGCTTCGTGGGCTCTGTGACATACCTGAGCCTTGCTAGCAGCTCTTACCAACTTAAATCGGGACTCATCTGAACAGGCCACTGTTTTCCATTCGTCTACGGTTACGACCCCAGCAGTCGCGCTGCTGGCGATGTCGTGCTGTTAGCAAAGGCAATCTCTTCGGTCGTCTGCTGGCATAGACCATTAACGCCACATTTGGTCGTACTGTCCAAACGTATATGTTCGTCGTACGTCCTACGTTGATTTCTGCTGTAATTTCACGCAGTGTTGCTTGTCTGTTAATAATGACAGGTCTACGCAAACGCCGCTGCTCTTGATCGTTAAGTGAGGGCCGTCGGACACCGTGTTGTTTGTGGCGCGAGGTAATGCATGAAATTTCGTGTTTTCGTCACACTCTTGACACTGAGTATCTCGGAATATTGAATTCCCTAAAGATTTCAGAATTGGAACGTCTCATGCCTCTGTTTCCTGCTACCACTGTTAATTCTCATTGTGTTGCCATAATCACGCCGGAAACCATTTAACATTAATCACCTGACTACAAATGACAGCTCCGTCAGTGCACAATTCCTTTATATCTTTGTCCGCGATACTACTGCCATCTGCCAATGTACACTCCTGGAAATTGAAATAAGAACACCGTGAATTCATTGTCCCAGGAAGGGGAAACTTTATTGACACATTCCTGGGGTCAGACACATCACATGATCACACTGACAGAATCACAGGCACATAGACACAGGCAACAGAGCATGCACAATGTCGCACTAGTACAGTGTATATCCACCTTTCGCAGCAATGCAGGCTGCTATTCTCCCATGGAGACGATCGTAGAGATGCTGGATGTAGTCCTGTGGAACGGCTTGCCATGCCATTTCCACCTGGCGCCTCAGTTGGACCAGCGTTCGTGCTGGACGTGCAGACCGCGTGAGACGACGCTTCATCCAGTCCCAAACATGCTCAATGGGGTACAGATCCGGAGATCTTGCTGGCCAGGGTAGTTGACTTACACCTTCTAGAGCACGTTGGGTGGCACGGGATACATGCGGACGTGCATTGTCGGAACAGCAGGTGCCCTTGCCGGTCAAGGAATGGTAGAACGATGGGTTCGATGACGGTTTGGATGTACCGTGCACTATTCAGTGTCCCCTCGACGATCACCAGTGGTGTACGGCCAGTGTAGGAGATCGCTCCCCACACCATGATGCCGGGTGGTGGCCCTGTGTGCCTCGGTCGTATGCAGTCCTGATTGTGGCGCTCACCTGCACGGCGCCAAACACGCATACGACCATCATTGGCACCAAGGCAGAAGCGACTCTCATCGCTGAAGACGACACTCCATTCGTCCCTCCATTCACGCCTGTCGCGACACCACTGGAGGCGGGCTGCACGATGTTGGGGCGTAAGCGGAAGACGGCCTAACGGTGTGCGGGACCGTAGCCCAGCTTCATGGAGACGGTTGCGAATGGTCCTCGCCGATACCCCAGGAGCAACAGTGTCCCTAATTTGCTGGGAAGTGGCGGTGCGGTCCCCTACGGCACTGCGTAGGATCCTACGGTCTTGGCGTGCATCCGTGCGTCGCTGCGGTCCGGTCCCAGGTCGACGGGCACGTGCACCTTCCGCCGACCACTGGCGACAACATCGATGTACTGTGGAGACCTCACGCCCCACGTGTTGAGCAATTCGGCGGTACGTCCACCCGGCCACCCGCATGCCCACTATACGCCCTCGCTCAAAGTCCGTCAACTGCACATACGGTTCACGTCCACGCTGTCGCGGCATGCTACCAGTGTTAAAGACTGCGATGGAGCTCCGTATGCCACGGCAAACTGGCTGACACTGACGGCGGCGGTGCACAAATGCTGCGCAGCTAGCGCCATTCGACGGCCAACACCGCGGGTCCTGGTGTGTCCGCTGTGCCGTGCGTGTGATCATTGCTTGTACAGCCCTCTCGCAGTGTCCGGAGCAAGTATGGTGGGTCTGACACACCGGTGTCAATGTGTTCTTTTTTCCATTTCCAGGAGTGTATATGTCACTATACAATGAGTTTTGTCACCTCAGTGCAAATACAATCAAGTTACTGCGATTTATCACGATGCCCTGGACATTACAAAAATGGGGACATGGTTTTTAATAGGGTGTGTGATAATCACGGATGGCAGTGGGTTCTCTGCAACATGCTCATACATTTCCCGCAGGAATGGTAGGAGTTCTTGTGTTAGTGCCTTCCATTGCTCATTCTGCATCCTCACATCATACATCTGGACCACCAAAACATTCATGTTGAGCAGTTCAGGGCACACCCTCATACGGTGAAAGATGGGAACTCGTAATGCACCCAGGAACGTTGTCGAAACTTACATTCGGCCTGATTACATTTTTATAGATGATAGTGAGTGACCACATTGAAAATTGCTGATGGATGGGCTCTTAGAACAAAACGTTAATCGACGAATGGACTGGCCTGCTCATTCCTCCGACTTAAATCTCATCTAGCACATGGTTTGCTTTCTGAGACATAGCGTAGCAAGTCCGTCGGGACCAACGGCCACCAAACATTTGTCAGCGGCACTGGTGTAGGAATGTAAAAGCCTTACCACAAGAACTCCCTATTAACGTTGTGGCCAGCGCGGGAGTGTTGTTGTTGTGGTCTTCAGTCCTGAGACTGATTTGATGCAGGTCTCCATGCTACTCTATCCTGTGCAAGCTTCTTCATCTCCCAGTACCTACTGCAACCTACATCCTTCTGAATCTGCTTACACACCCATGCCCCATGCAGAATTCGACCCTGCGACCGTGGCGGTCGCACGGTTCCAGACTGAAGCGCCTAGAACCGCTCGGCCACAGCGGCCGGCCGTATTTTTCTCAAATACGTTCTGTATTATACTTTATCAGTTAGTTCTATGTATTTACTAATGAAAAATCGCCAAACAGCTATATGTTTACAGAAGTGGCTTTACACTGAAGCACTAAAGAAACTGGTGTAGGCATCAATATTCAAATACAGAGTTATGTAAACAGGCAGAGTACGGCGCTGCGACTGGCAACGCATAAAGAAACAAAAGAAGTGTCTGCCTCAGTTGTTAGATCGATTACTGCTGCTACAATAGCACGTTATCAGGATTGAAGTGAGTCTGAAGTATGTTATTGTCGGTACAAGAGCGATGGCAGATAGCAGCTCCGAGGTAGCGATGAAGTAGATATCTTCCAGTACGACGATTTCACGAGTGTACCGTGATGATCAGGAAGCCGGTGAAACATCAGATCTCTGACATCGCTGCGGCTGGAAAAATGTACTGCAAGAATGGGACCGACGACGACTGAAGAGGACCGTTCGAAGTGACAGAAGTGTAACCCTTCCGAAAATGGCTGCAGATTTTACTGCTGGGACATCAACAAGTGTCAGCGTGTGAACCATTCAAAGAGACATCGTCGTTGTGGGCTTTTGGAGCCGAAGACCTACTCGTGTATCCTTGATGGCTGCCCGACACAAAGCTTTACGCCTCATCTGGGCCCGTGAACACCGACATTGGACTGTTGATGTCTGGAAGCATGTTGCCTGGTCGGACGAGTCTCGTTTGAAATTGTATCTCATGGATGGACGTGTACGGGTGTGGATACAACCTCCTGAATCCACGGACGCTGTATATCAGCAGGGGACTGTTCAGGCTGGTTGATACTCTGTGATGTTGTGGGACATGTGCAGTTGGAGTGATATGGGACCCCTGATACGTCTAGATACGACTCTGACAGGTGAGACGTACGTAAGCATCCTGTCTGATCACTTGCGTTCATTCGTGTCCCATGTGTATTCCGACGGTCTATGGCAATTCCAGAAGGACAATACGACACCCCACACATCCAGAATTGCTATGACTCCAGGAACACTGTTCTCAGTTTGAACACTTCCGCTCGCTACCATACTCATCAGACATGAACATATTTGAGCATATATGGCATATCTTGCAACGTGCTGTTCGGAAGAGGTCTCGACCCCCTTGTCCTCTTACGGATTTATGGACAGCCCTGCACAATTCAAGGTATCAGTTCCCTCCAGCAATAATTCAGACATTGGTCGAGTCCACGCCACGTCGTATTGGGTCACGTCTGCGTGCTCGCTGGGGCACTACACTATATTAGGCAGGTGGAACATGTTCTTTGGCTCTTCAGTGTATTTACGCGACAAGCTTCGGCACCTCATTAATTTCATCTTCAGGCCGCTATGCACTTCATGTGTAGAGAATCAGATACATCCATGCTCTCATAACCGCAACCCTTCGTACCTGGATTCCGTGGGCTTTTTTGTGGAGTAGACTTGACAACTTGTTGCGAGATACATCGAAGCATTCATAACCAGAGCCGGAATATCAGGATTTTACGAATTCTTTGTGGATTCTGTGCTTCGAAGACTTATAAACAAGTCTGAGTTGTATGTGACTGCCTACCTATGGAGTGCATAGGCCGCCTGAAGATGGCATTAATAAGATGCCGAAACTGGTCGCTTAAATAACAACTTCTGAAAACATGCGTCTGGTCGGTGATTTTCTTTGAAATATACCTCTTGGCCGCTATGTACGGTCCATACTTCATCGAGATACGTTACTTGCCCGTGACACACCACGTATAACTAAGTTTTACACACCACTGTCGCCAAACTGTGTCACAAACACTAACTTTCCTGACATGATCATCGTCATTGTAATAACCAGTTTAGGCAACCTTGCCTGTTCCAATTTCAAATATGATACACCTGAACTTTCCATCTCTTTTTAGGACGCCCAGCACTCCTTTCCGTTAAGGTTTATATTTGTTTATTAGTTTAGATATTCGTTCTTCTGATCCTTTAACTGTGTTCACCGTATTTCTTTCTATGCTCCTCTATTTTCTGAAGCATGTTCTCAACACCAAGTTTATTCGTTGTTTCGCTATTTTTTATCCCATTCAGGAGTTGTAAGCAGCTAGATATCTTAGGAATATTCTCTCTGCTGCCTCAATTCCATTTTTTGCAGACCCAGACTCCGACACATACCTTGGAACTGGTATTGCCATGAGAATGTAAGGCTTATTGCACCTTCTTTGAGGAAAGTACGATTTATAGCACCTTCGAACTGCTGGAATTTTTGCAGTTTGTTCTTTGGATCAGTGTGTGTATTATATGAGACCACACATCTCAGAAATTCTAGAGGTTTATCATACACACATCAAAAAAGTTTTGCATCACTCATTTTAAGTGATTTCTTCTGTCAATCGAAGTTTCGCATAACAAAGGCTCAACGTGCGAGAGAGGGGGAGAGGGGAGGAGGGGATGGAGAGTGAGAGGGACAGGAGTACAAAGAGAGACTTAGGAGATTAGGACAAGTTACTGTTACGATACATAATTAGCAATTAGGAAGTACACATATCAAAAGTTTTGCATCACCTCGGTTTCGACAGTTCCGAGAAAACTGGAATACAGATCAACATAAACATCACTTCCGCCGTTTTTATTGCTCTGAAAACCACACATTGTATGTTGAGAGGTGATGGTCCAGATAGCTGTACACGCCGGTTCCTCGTCCTATTTCATTACGCATGGCTGTATTCGTCGTGGCATACTATCTACAAGTTCATCATGACACTGTTGGTCCAGATTGTCCCATCCCTCAACTGCGATTCGGCTTCGATTTCTTAGAGTGGTAGCTGGGTCACGTCGTCCATAAACAGCCCTTTGCAATCTATACCAGGTATGTTCGATAGGGTTCATGTCTGGAGAACGTGCTGGCTACTCTAGACACGCGATGTCGTTTTCCTGTAGGAAGTCATTCACAAGATGTGCACGATGGGGATGCGAACTGTCGTCCATGGAGGCGAATGCCTCGCCAATATGCTGCCGATATGGTTGCACTATCGGTCCGAGAATGGCATTCACGTATCGCATAGCCGTTACGGCGCCTTCCATGATGACCAGCGACGTACGATCGCCCCACATACTGTTATCCCCAAAACATCAGGGAACCTCCACCTTTCTGCACTCAGTGTGTCTAAGGCGTTCAGCGTTACCGGGTTGCCTCCAAACACGTCTCCGACGATTATTTGGTTGAAGGAATATACGACTCTCACCGGTGAAGAGAACGCGATGGCAATTCCGAGCGGTCCATTCGGCATGTTGCTGGGCCCATATGTACCGCGCTGCATGGTGCGTGATTGCAAGATGGATCTCGCCATGAACGTCGGGAGTGAATTTGCGCATCATGCAGCCTATTGCGCACAGTTTGAGTCGTAACACGACGTTCTGTGTCTGCACGGAAGCATTATTCAACATGGTGACGTTGCTGTCAGGGTTCCTCCGAGCCATAATCCATAGGTAGCGGTCATCCACTGCAGTAGTAGCCCTAGGGCGGTCGAGCGAGGCATGTCATCTACAGTTCCTGTCTCTCTGTATCTCCTCCATGTCCGAACAACATCGCTTTGGTTCACTCCGAGACGCCTGGGCACTTCCCCTGTTGAGAGCCCTTCCTGGCCCAAAGTAACAATGCGGTCGCGATCGAACCGCAGTATTCACCCTCTAGGCATGGTCGAACTACAGACAACAGAAGCCGTGTACCTGCTTCCTGGAGGAATGGCTGGAACTTATCGGACCCCCTCCGTCTAATAGGCGATGCTCACAAGTAGTTGTTTACATGTTTGGGTGGGTTTAGTCACATCTCTGAATACTCAAAAGGGATTGTGCCTGAGGTACAATATCCACAGTCATCTTCTATCTTCAGGAGTTCTGGGAACCGGGGTGCTGCAAAACTTTTTTTATGTGTGTAAATTATTGTTTCTACTGTTAAATCCTCTTTCCCATGGAATCCCAATATCTTATTTTCACGTTTAGTTGTTGTTATATTGTTATAATTCGCCATCTTGTGGACGGACCTAATTGCTTTGTGTAATTTATCTTCTGTGTCCGCTAAGATTATTTGATCATGTAGTAGCACTAGTGTATTTAAATCTTTATTTTGAAGCATATAATGGTGCACTACGTTATTCGTCATGTCTTTATAACGTTGTATGTGTATTTATTAAATAATGTCGGTGATAGTGGACAGCCTTGTCTCACTTCATGACAGACGTTTCTCGCAAAGAAACTGCTTTTCTGTTCTTTGATTTTGTTATGAATATACATCGTTTCAATTACACTTATTAGATGTTGGGATATACCATTAGTTTCTAACGTTTACCATAATTTAATTCTGTTACTATTTTTTGTCTTAGTGAATAAAGGCAATATATATTTGATGAGTTCATTCTCTGCGTTTTTAAATAATTTGACAGACTCGGAAATCTCTGCCTAAGCACGCTGTACCCATCGGAAACCCATTTTCTTCTTCAGTAAGAACCTTTTCAGAAGTATTATATCTTTACTCTGTATTTTATTAGTTTTGCATATATCTTGTAGTCCAAGTTCAGAAGAGTAATACCTCAATAGTGGCCACATTTTGTGCGATCGCTTTGGTCTAAACAATGGGTTATCAACTGCTCTTTGTCAGTCCTCTTCGACGTTGCTGTATTTCCAACAAGTATTTACAAAATTTAATACCTTTACGAGTAACGATTCCGAAGCACATTTAAATAAGTCCACGTTGGTGTTGTCTTCCTCTGGGGAAATTCTGTTCTCACATATTTTTAACACAACTTTAGTTTTTCCATTCATATAAGATCAACATACTCATCGCTAACAGCAGTTTTCATATTTTATTCGTCACCTGACCATAGATCTTAGAAACAGTCCAAACACTCGATGTCGGAAATGGGGTTAATTTGAACCACATGTCTTTCATCTTTATTAAGTTGTTTGAGCTTCCTAAAGGCTTTAGCTGGTTTTCCGTGAACACCTTGCGTCACTTCACTGAGAAAATGTATCCAGCTTAATTTTTCTTGTCTCTCTTTTGACAATTGCTGTGTGTTGCTTATACTCGATATAGTCTTCTTGTTTCTTTGATTGTACATCTTTTATTTAGCCTTGTTTCTTACATTTTACGATCTCTGCTTGTTCTTGGTTCCAGACTGGGAGTCTCATTTTTATTTATATTTCATCTTTTTTCTTAACGATTCACAAGCAGTTTTGTGTGTTGCTCTTACTATTTCCTTCGAGTCTTCGTTAATGTTCTGCTTTCCTCGAAAGTGTTTTAGTACTTCATCTAAACATTTTCTCTACATATATCTTTTACTTGGATATTGTAGCAAACGTTTTCTATAGACTTCTTCTCGGGTTTGTTTTTGATCGCGTTTTTATTGTTATGTAGTGGTATTCATAGTTTCCACACTACAAGTAAATGGTCAGTACTGAACCGTGCTTTATTTTCAAAGAATATTCTTAAGAATTTATTTTATTTACTAGCGATTCATCAAGAACATTAACACATTTAATCACACTGTGTAAGCATGGTAGTAGCTACCAGGGATTAACTGATGAAATCATAACCAAGTTCCGTTTAACAAACGGAAATTTTATTCACTTTAATAGTGCCGAAAAGCATATTTTTAAAGAAACAGATTTAAAATTATAATCAGAAAGCACCCTATAAATATCAAAGTTACAATTTATTCAGAGGCGGAAAGAAACAAGTTTTGACTGTATGAGCTTCCGGGCAGAGAACCTAGCCGCTCCATTTTGACACGGCCGTTGTTACGACTGCTCACAACAGCCTCTGAAAGACTACACCGGTACAAATCTGCAACACACCAGATAACTTTAAACTAAGAGTTTTAACAATTTACACAAGCACCCAAACTATGCACCTCCCGCAGGAGGGATGTAAAAAACACTAACAATTAAAATATTAACCTTGCCACCGAAGGTGTAACTTGATTTTAACTTCTAAGAAAAGTCTTACGGTGAAAGGGTGGCAACTTTATATGCTAAAATGATCATTTAAATAAAAGCCCATGAAATGCAATCTTATATAAAATTCTCCAACGTTGGCCAAAGAATAGTTCAGATGTTCTACAGTACACAGATACCACCTCTCAAGATCATAGGCAATAACATCAAAATTTCCAAAGATCAAAACATATTTCAGGTATTAGACCGTTACACTCCAAGCAATAAATTCGTTAACACACCAGATCCGACAAACATGACAGAGGCAGCTACTAACGTACGGTAGATTGATAGGAAGGTTACCGAACAACCCAAACCGCAGTTTGCTCTAACCCGCCTCTCCTCCACAAGGGAAAAACGGACCACCCAATTTATAAACAACCACCTTCCCGCGGGTGTGGAAAAGGGAGAAGAATGGTGGGACGACCCCAAAGCATTACGGCTGGTGACCTCACCAAGAAAACAAGTAGAATTTAACAAGAGTAAATCAAACAAGATATCTCCAATCACTTAACTTCTACTAAACTGCGATTACTCGAGAAGAACTGGTGCAGCACCCCCAAATCGCTCTCCCGAACCGTTCGGTGCCAGCCGCTTCAACGGGCGCAGGAAGGCGCGCCGAACTCCCGTCTCACGGCGTCGCAGCTCGAAATGGTTCAAATGGCTCTGAGCACTATGGGACTTAAACGTCTGAGGTCATCAGTCCCCTAGAACTTAGAACTACTTAAACCTAAGTAACCTAAGGACATTACACACATCCATGCCCGAGGCCGGATTCGAACCTGCGACCGTAGCAGTCGCGCGGTTGCAGACTGTAGAGTCTAGAACCGCTCGGGCCCTCCGGCCGGCATGTCGCAGCTCGCACCGGCCAGACCGATGTCGTCGGTTGACTCCTGTTGCTCTCTTGTCGACCGTAAAGTCACTACCCCTCGCTATACGCCGCGGTCCACTGTACTCACATGGCGACCTCACATGCGCTGACGCTCAAGGTGGACATGTCATCTTGTGTCTCAGTGCGCGACCAACCAACCGATCGATCCAACCGCCAATGACCATTGCTTGAGCAATCTCGAGCAGACTGGCCGCCTAACGCACAGACTCAGATGCAGGAACTAAACCCCAACCGGGCGACCAATCGCTGAGTTCTCTTACTGGCGGAGTGGAAAGACTCTCATTTTGCCGGATTTAAAGGTTGATCCGAACGACAGAGACACAGATCAGGAAAGTGGAGCGGAAAAGCTCCTTATTACAAAAGTATATTAATTTTCAGTAGCCCAAAAACTTTCTTTTTTACATTAGCCGAACAGTCAACACCGTTCCCTACCATTTCATTTATTTAAGATTCAACAATCATTAGTTAATCAGTTTCATCTTACACTGAAATCACTTACAAGACTTTATGCAAATAGACAATAGCCCCCCCCCCCCCCCCCGAAAAATATAAACAACGGTATTAGAACAATTTTCTAAAACAACTTCCATTGAAAAAAGCCCTGAAAATACCAGACGCAAACACAACGCAGTGTGTAGAGCGCACTTAACCACCTTTGTCTATTAAGGATCACCTGACTTAACCATCAGTTATTCCCCAAAGTTATAGCGCGTCGGCTAATTTACTGAAGGCAGTTCTTTTGCAAAATCTATGAACTAGCAGTTCCAGAGGGCACCAGCCATTAAATTTCTGCAAGTTAAATCAATTTCCCAAAGGTATTTACGAGAGCTTTTGATAACAAATAATTTAACCACAGCTCACACAGGAAATGATCAGCTTAAGTTCTCAGAAGATCATTTACAGTTAGTTAACCAAAGGAAGTGCAGTTAATAAAATTCAGCTTAGCAAAACAGTTGAAAAGAAATGATCGTATGGCATTGTTGGGCGGGAGGCCCCGTTCGGGGAAGTTCGGCCGCCGAGTGCAAGTCTTATTACTGTAGAGGCCGCATTGGGTGACTTGCGTACCAGTGACGATGATGAAATGGTGATGAGAAAAATACAACACCCACTACCCGAGCGGAGAAAATCTCCAACCCGACTGGGAATCGATCCCGGGCACGCTGCATGGGAGAAGAGCACATTACCACTCAGCTAAGCAGCCGGACGCCAAGAGCACTTAATAACATATTAACCTGAGAGGTCTCCACCATTTCCGGTAAGTACTATACTGTGCTGATACACATTGTCCTCAAACAAGAAAAATTCCAGTGTACTGTACAGCCGCACACAGTGAGATGTTATAATAACAGAAAAAACAACCTTTTGTCGAAGTAACATGTACAGACTAACCATACTTCAAATTATTGAACATTTATCCACCCTTGTACCTGCCGTACCTTTGTATTAATCGTCCCACACTTCTCAGGCCTGACTAAATGAACAACATGTCCTTGTCGACCAATACAGCGGGTTAAAGTTCGTACTTTATTTCCACAAAAACAAATTAACTTATTCATTGCCGGCGCTCTACATATTTCTCCCCCTCTTAGAAGACCAGTTTCACAACATTTACAAGGTTCTGGAAAAGATCACGTCATCGGGTGAAACCGAAACCAGTCTCCTCTTTTTTCAATGACCAAAATTTTCAATAGTTCCAACAGCGACATGCTAGTATTCTACACAAGATGGCTCCCAAGGTGTGCCGTCGAACTAGCGAAAGTCTGTGCATGCGCCTTCCTTCACGCACATACACGCGCTCTTCTGCTTCCAGTAGCTTCACCAAAGAAACTCCACCGGCTAACCGCTACGCTCGCGAACACTTCCTGCGCGTGCAAAGCCACTCGGCATACTTGTCAGCTAGCGGGTCACTCTCTCGCTGGCCTCTCCCCAAAGACATTCTATGAGGACAAACCATTCACTCGATCCCTGCGGAAATCTCGAATCATCTAACACGGTTGATGTTCTCCATGTGACTCCGCTATTCCTTTAATCACAGATTTACCTGTCCTCGCTTTGAAATCTCCGGCAATTGTATGCTTTCGTAAGTTGCATGCGTTTCTCCCTCCTTTCCTATCCTCGCACATACGAACCAATTATATTCACCAGCTTCCCCAGTATCATAGACCTTAAAGGTAATAGTCTTTAGATTATGAACGTACGTGATTGGAACCATTTTTATGGATAATTTTGAACTGCAAATACAGCTCTTGCCCGTTCGGTTCTACTTACTCCACTGTATATCATTAACTGTCACATCACACCTGTTTTTCTTTTGGGGGTTGTCTTCACTGCGACTATGGATGCATTTCTGCAGGCTTCATAATGTGTCATACCCTGTTTTAAATTCATTGTTGCCTCCTCTAGGAGGAGCCCCTCCTCACCCCTACGTTTTGTTTAGGACCATGACTATTAAATGTTATTAAATACGTACAAAACGTTACGACGAAATCCTTGACCATTGCCCAATGGCAAAAATTAAATATAATGATGATACAGCCTTTATCTATAAAACTGTACTATGAGTTGTTATCGGGTTTTTTTAATCGTAGCTACTAAGAAACGAACGGAACGGGCGTGCTGACATAGTTGTGAGTGCTGCTGCAACTTATTTATCTGACCTGCAGAAACTCACTGCGATGACAGTATGCAGTGGGTAGTACATGTATTTCATCTGCAACCAGAGCTGGATGTCCAGCTTTAGCGACAGTGTCCCTAGAAACTAAAGAGACAGAAGTACAGCTCCAACGGCGAAGATGCTGCACAATAGCGATCTTGACTCTTTGAAGTTTCTGTTTCTTCATTAATCTAGATCTTCCCCAACTTGATAATGTCAAGCTTATACTCAAAACTGAAGGCTCGTCAAGGTTCTCACGGAAATGTCTACTCCGGTGTCTCAAAGTGAAATCTTTCGAGTCTCGCATTGGAGTGTCTCTTTTGCCTCCCTCCCTCCCCCCCCCCCCTCCCAGAGCCCCACGCCCCCTGGTACGATCTAGTAATAGCTTTCTACAGTGGTCCCTCTCTATCATATTCCTGTAAAGTTAAACATCGTCAAATGGGGCGTACAGCCTACATTTTTGACGGTGTACATATCATACCTAGCTATCAAGAAAATTATTCCTAGAAGATATTTTCTCTCTTGGCATGTTGCGTCTCGTCTATTAATACCTAATAGACGAGACGCAACATTAGGTATGAACTTCCCGTGTCCTGCGGATGTGTTCGTTTGTCATCTCCGCCTGCAAAAAGCGTTCCCAAGTCTGCAAAACGCTGCAATACTCCAGCTTGGCAATAGTAGCTTATGTCGACACCTGTCCGAAACCTGTTTGGACATACAGTAGACGCAGGAGAAAGCCCTGTGGCGTTACTTATTCTCTGGCTACAACCCATATAAACACCTGCAGCTCCGGCACCATGTGGCTCTTCTGTCGGGACGGCAGGCTGCAAGTCCCATTTGACCTATATACCACAGATAGCCGAAGGACATTACATAGACGTAACAAATATACCAAGTATATTAGAGAAGATTAACATCTTTGGGATGATCGCTAATATTATTATATGCGACCTTTGCAAAGAAGTTAAACTTTTCTAATTTATTATCACAGATCGCCCCTGATAGATGTCGATACATCTCCAACGCTGTTAAAATTCCTTGTTATACTGTAATATTGATGTTCTTCCACCTCTTGATCTTAGCCAAGAAACATTCTACTGAGAGAACTTAACGCAGCGCAAGACATCAATGCTCCTTGTTACGCTCGCATTACTTGTCGACACTGAATGAATGCACTCATTTTATCCTACAAATCCGTCGAAGTCTCTAGAGTGCGATCCTTCACACAGGTTACCATCAGAGCTATGGAGAATTTCACTTATCACAATCTTCGTTAAAACCACTAGCCAGGCAGCGGCATGTTTCTCGTTTCATTTTATATCACTACCTGTGGTGTCTTGTTTACAAGTGCAGTTGCTATTGAGTGTGTACTCTGGAAGTAGAATTATCTGTGGATATGAATGTTGTGTCTAATTTAGCATCAGATTCATTCATATTTTTAATGATATCGCCTTCTATATTCAATCATACCCTGAGGCAATGACGAAATCGCTATATCTGTATCTTTCTCCCTCGCGTATTTCATTATTTTGTATCTGGTTTTTTTTTTTTTTTTTTTTTTTTTTTTTTTTTTTTTTTTTTTTTTTTTTACTAAGCAGGAACGATATGAAACAGGGCAATGATTTTACCAGACGATCCTGTAAACAGTTTAGTGGTTGGATACTGGATTTCGGAATTAGCGATTTTAATAAAATTTAGCTCAAATGGGAGAATCAGATATAAAGCATCTTATTTGCCCAACAGCATACGTGCGTGGGACTGGCCGCAAGTGATGTAATCATATTGAGAAAATATTGGCTGTTTGACAAAGGGATACCGTGACCGTGTTATTTGAAACTGACGTACTGACACAATAATTTGAAGGGATGGAACTTTGAAATCTCTGAATTCGAGAAGACGAGGTTCTTAGATATTTTGACCATGCAATTTGCACTAACAGTGCTAACAATTCCTGCTGGCCAAACGCATCCCTTTGTTATCGGCGTATGGCGGCAGTTCCACAGACAAAGCTGCAATGAGAAACATGGGTAATTGTTTACTATTATGATGATTAAGGCTAATAAAATTATTAGAGCAACAAAAAAATGGCTCTGAGCACTATAGGACTTAACTATTGGGGTCATCAGTCCCCTAGAACTTAGACCTACTTAAACCTAACTAACCTAAGGCCAGCACACACATCCATGCCCGAGGCAGGATTCGAACCTGCGACCGTAGCAGTTGCGCGATTCCAGACTGTAGCGCGTAGAACCGCTCGGCCACTCCGTCTGGCCTATTAGAGCAACAACTTATATATATTTTACGAGTTTACGTAAATGTTACACGTAGAAAAATGGTTACCACACCTGTAATGGAAAATGTGTATAGTTCTAACTATAGGTAAAACAGAAGTCTGTCTCCTTTGAGGCAGAGACGGAGACGTATAACATTCATTCATTTATTTAAAGAAAATACATCTCAGAGAGTAGTTAAAGGTTCTTAAACGCAACTCCTCGTTGCTTGATTCATATGGGGGTGTGACCTCATCTTGCATATCATCATGTTTAATATGCTTCTATACTTCGAATATTTATCAAACACTTCGTTAATTTATGAAATACTTTCGTCCAATCCAGAATCCAAAGCACGAGAACAAATATTTTCCATAAGTACACAACAAAATAAACAATAATAAACAAAACCACACAAAGCACAACACACTTGAAACATTTTAATTACGTGCTGTCAATACAACGTTGTCTTTCGACACAAACAGAATAGTCTGGGACGTGAAGAAATGTAGTTAATTATGAATATTGACTACCTGTCAGCTTATCAGAAGATTTCAGTGAGTTTTCTGAGATCCTATGCAGCGATTGCTGGATAAAACAAGAGGGAAGCGGGGTGTTAATCAAAGATTAATCCTTAAGTGAAAGCAGTGTGCATTACTTCCTACTTCCACGAACGCATATACTAGGGAAAAATTGTTAAAACAGAGAAACTCATGGAGGTTGCACGGGATGCCAAGATAAATATCTTTCTGTAATGCTATATTTTCCTGTGAGGCTTTTTGGAGTGCTAGAGGGAGCTTCCTCTGAATGAAAATTAATTAAGCCATTAAACTCTGAGAGGTTGCATAAGACATTGAAAAGACTTTTTCTTAGTTACAGAAGACAAAAGTAACAAATAATATTTAATACCTTGTTACCAAAAGACAACAACAATAACGCAGCACGAATACCTCAGTCACTGCATGTTCAAAATTTCCTCCATTGACTTGCAAACAAAGGTTGCACCGCCTTAATTGTTCCTGCTACTGCTACTATCCGGGCAACCAAACCGTCTTCTGGTTCGACAGGGGCTTTGTAAATACTTTTGAGTGTCTCTGCCTACACAAAAAAGCCCAGAGGTTCAAATCAGGGGATTGAGTAGCCCTGGTATAGAACCACCCCCGCCTATCCACTTTTCTGGAAAACTACCGTTTCAGCAACCGTCCCACAGGTTGTGCCGGCTGTCAATCAAACTGGAACCACATGTGCTGTCTTGTAGCGAGTGCTACATCATGCAGCAATTCTGGCAGTGCTCTGGAGTGGAAATTGTTACAATTCCTTCCAATCAATTGCTTAAGTAGGATATATGGTACAGTTAAACAGTCACCAACAATACCTGCTCACACATTCACGTAGAACCGCACTTGATAAACGCTAGTAAATGTGGCATGTGTGTTAAACTCACTCCAGATGATGCTTCATATGTAAGTAGCACAGAGGCTGGAAACGTAGCAAGCTTTTGACATTGTTCCAGGTACCACTGTGAAAACTGTGCTCTGAGTGGACAATCATCCGGTTTCAGATTGTGCACATGTTGTAAGTGAAATGAATGAAACGCTTCCTCATGGAGGACATTTCCTAGATACGTCTCCGTGTTACACGCATGAGAATTGATGGAAGTATCTTGTTTCACATGATGCGGGACACCTCCCTGTAACTGCAGAGTTCATACTGTGCAACTTCGTCCCTGGCCTCGTAATCTGCCAAATGACCCGATCTCACGGAGACGTCGAATGATTTCGGTATGGCGATTGGGATATGTACTCATTCGAATCGTCGCTCCATTACGGATGAAGTAAAGTTCTGGGTGAAGAAGTACACCTAAAGGCGAATGTGAAACAGCTATTACAACCGAAGAGTGAATACACCCTGTACCAGATGAAATAATGCTCACAGGAAGATATATAATGCCCAGTCGAACCTCTCACAGTTTTTGAACATGTAAATATGTATCGTACTGATGTATTACTGTAACAGTTGTGCACTTCATACAAAAACGTTTATCACGCTCGTAGCGTCCAATAAGCGGCGCACTCAACACCACGATTACCTGGCATCAGAACTAACTGCCACACGTTCTGTCCAATATCTGCTCTTTTAACAAGCTTTATCTATGTAACAGTTTTTACGGATTCCATGGAGGGCATATTTTCTACTGTTTTGAGCTTACGATTTTAATGTCATGTAGTTTTATATAAGCATCAGTTTTATTCCAGGATCTCCATTTCAATGTTGTAAAGTATTCAGTATTTTAGACGTTATTTTATACTCTTTAAAATTTATAGGTGACCTTCTTTTGAAGAAGGTACCTTTAGTGGTATTGAAAGCTGTTCAAAATCCTTATAAGAAACTTGTGCATCGGGTTTTATGTATACTTTATACACTGAAGAGCCAAAGGAACTGGTACACCAACCCAATATCGTGTAGGGTCCCCGCGAGTACGCAGAAGTACCACAACACAACGTGGCATGGACTCCACTAACGTCTGAAGTAGTTCTGGAGGGAACTGACACAATGAATCATGCAGGGCTGTCAATAAATCTGAATGAATACGAAAGGGTGGAGATATCTTCTGAACAGCACTGTGCAATGCATCCCAGATATGCTCAATAATGTTAATGTGTGGGCAGTTTGGTGGCCACCCAGGAAAGTTTTCCTGGAGACATTGGAGTCACTCTGTAGCAATTCTGGGCGTGTGGGGTGTTGCGTTGTCCTGCTGGAATTGGCCAAGTCCGTCGGGATGCACAATGTACATGTACGGATGCATGTGATCGGACAGGATGCTTACGTACGTGTCACCTGTCAGAGTTGCAGCTAGACGTATCAGGGATGTCATATTACTCCAACTGCACACGTCTCACACCATTAGCAGTTGCATACCAATTGGGGGGGGGGGGGCAGTAACTGACCCCAACGAAGTTTTTAGGCTAAAACTCCTGTCGTGTTCAGTAGTTTATTCAATAAATACATGAGATTTATCGTAATTATAATTGCTACAATCGACAATAAGAACAGCTTTTGGTTACACACTCATTGTTGAGTTATAGCGATTGTTATAACTGAAGGTGTAGCAGGTCAACAATAGCCACTCGCAGTCAACCGGTAAACAGTGTGGTGAGTGGAAGGTAATATCTTTGCGGCATTTGACAGAATGTACAAGAAGATGAAATTCACAGATGACGAAATTAGAAATTTGCTTGAGAGTTCAGACAATGAATTTAGTGGTGAACTATCCGAAAGCTCAAGCAGTGAAACTGAAGATGTAGTCATGGAAATTCCAGATCAAGTAGTTTCTGACAGCAGCGAGTTGGATGAAAGTGAGCAGGGTAAGTACTGGTTTTTATTTCTTTTTGCAGATTTTTGGAGTATATTAGGACGTGTGTCTCGGTAGAGTGTTTGGTTTGCTAGTGTTCGGTTCTGTTTTCATGTTTTTATAGATATTAAGCCAACAAGAAGACGACCCAGGCCGAAAGCACAAATTGATCAACTTGAAAAAGACATGGTGGCCTCGTCAAGTATGATGTGGAAGAGAAGCCCTTACGTAAATCAAAGGAGGAGGTCTGCTGCTAACGTAATGAGAACGCCGAAAGGAACTAAGCCAGGGATAAAACCTGATACACCAGGTAAAGCTTTTCTCATGTACTTCGATGTTAACATCCTGGATAACATTTTGATGTGTACGAATCAAAAGATTCGAAAGCTTAGGGAATCATCTGAAGATATTTTCATCAAGAATTCGAAAGCATTTGAAAGGGTAGAAATTGTGTCAGCAACTGGAATTCTATTGAACTTTGGAATCCATAGACAGAACAAGGACAGTTTACGTGATATATTTAATAAAGAAAACTTTCCAATGTACCGAGCTTCATTTTCGGAGCATAGACTGAGGCTCTTACTGAAGTGCTTGCGTTTTGATGATGCTCTAACTCGAGCAGCTGGAAAACAGACCGACAAATTTGTTCCTATCAGGGATATATGGAACATGATAGTTAGTAAATTTCCTGAGTTTTGTAATCCTAGTGAGTCAGTCACAGTGGATGAAGAACTTGTGACCTTCCATGGGCGATGCTTATTCAGGCTATATATTCCAACAAAACCAGGAAAATATGGAAGAGAGGTGAACCTGTTATGTGATTCAGATACGAAATACTGCTTCGCTGCGGATCCCTATGCTGGAAAGTACGCTAATGAGAATAACCATAACAGTGGCCCTGAAATAGTTAGAAGACTGATAGAAATGTCTGACTTGAAACAATCTGGAAGAAATGTTACCATGGACAGAAAGTTCACTACCGTTCCTCTGGCATCTGATCTTTTGAAAGAGAAAATAACTACAGGTGGTACTATTCGAAGTGACAAACGCGTTGTTCCTACAGAACTTCGTCCTGTTTCTCTAAAAAAAGCTACACCGGGGACAATCCGATTTGCCTTTAGTGATGATGCCAATTTAGTCAGTTAAGTGCCTAAGAAAGGAAAGGTCGTTACAGTATTGTCAACCCAACATCATGATATGAATGTGACGGAAGAGAAGCCAGACATCATCCTATTCTACAATTGTAAAAAGTCAGGAGTGGATACATTCGATAAGTGTGTAAGAACGTTCAACTGCCGTCGAGCAACGCGTCGATGGCCAATGGCGATGTTTTTCAACTTGATTGACATTGCAGCATACAATTCATATGTTGTATTTCAAGATACACACAAGGAATGGACAAAGAATTACCCGACAAAGAGTTATGGAAGAAAGAAGTACCTGAAAGATCTTGCTCGTGAACTTTGTGACCTCAACATGAAAAGACGTGCTCAAAATGCTGTAGGCCTACACTCAAAATACACTACAGCATTATCAACTTTTGGGTATGAGTGAAATCAAAATAAAGGTGCTGTGAGCAGAGGAAACAACATTACGGAGCCGCGACGGAAAGTAACACGTGCAGCTGTGCATAATCTGCCAAAGAAAGGACGCTGTTACTTCTGCGCCAGAAGAAAGACCGTAAGTACATGAAGGTTTGCACTTCTTGCAGGAAGTATATCTGCGCTGCACACACCAAGAAAGAAGAAGTAGTTCGTATTGTAAAGTGTTCTAAATGTGAATCTGAGTAATCCTTGTAATTGTGAAATTAATACAAATAAATGTAAAAAAACTACTTATTTTTTACCAAAAATGTCCCACAAACCCTTTCCCAGTAATAGTAATCAACATTTTAATCTTATAATGTGCCAAAATTATGGAAATACGTAAGTAATGTAATTTATCCTAGATAGAGAATGTGTGATGGTTGTGGGGTCATTCGCTGACCCCTGCCATTGGCGTTGTCCGGTGCAACATACAGCAATGGTATGCAACTGTTAGAGAGCCTACCCTTACTGAAATGCAGGGTCCATTGATTCGTGTCGTTGTCTCCAGGCCCGGACACGTCCACCCACCCGATACAATTTGAAATGAGACTCGTTCGAACGGGCAACTTGCTTCCAGTCATCAACAGTCCATTGTTGTTGGTGGTGGACGCAGGCGTGGCTTAAAGCTTTGTGTCGTGCAGTAATCAAGGGTACACGAGTGGGCCTTCGGCTGCGAAAGCTCATATCGATGACATTTTGTTGAATGGTTCACACGCTCACACTTGTTGACGGCCCACAACTGAAATCTGCAGAAATTTGCGGAAAGATCGCACTTATGTTATGGCGAACGAATCTCTTCTTTCGTCGTTGGGCCCGTTCGTAAAGGACCTTGTTTTGGCAGCAGCGATGGTGCAGATTTGATGTTTTACCGGCTTCCTGATATTCACGGCACAGTCGTGAAATGGTCTTACGGGAAGATTCCCACTTCAACGCCACTCGGAGACACTGTGTCCCATTGCTTGTGCGCCGACTATAACACCTCAATCAAACTCACTTAAATCTTGATAACCTGCCTTGTAGCAACAGTAACAGAACTAACAACTGCGCCAGGCACTTGCTCGCCTTTATACATGTTGCAGATCGAAGCTCCGTATGTTGCCTTTTTCCATATCTCTGTATTTGAAAACGCGTGCCTAAACCTGTTTCTTTGGCGCTTCAGTGTATACTGAAATTTTATTTACTGTTGCTGACGTCCGCCATGTTGAAAACTGCTTCCAGAATTTGTCGGTTTGTAACACTTTATTTTATGCTTAGTCTTTTACTTAGGCAGGGCCCTATTCTAATGCTTCGATGTTTCCGAGTATACTATTTTATTGAGCTGAAAAGACTTTTCAGTAATCATTCACTACAGTTAATAGACTTCGCGTAGTGGTAAATTTCTTAATCATCCAGTGGGCCTAAGTTTTCAAGTACCACACGCTGTTTTCACAGAAGGATAGTTCAAATCTCACCAAAGTGCATCTTTCAAGAAAATATGTAAAGTATTCAGCTTGAAGATCGTTCTTAATGGATCTCATATAATACCACAGTTAGTTGCAAATTCCCTAATTATTCTTAATAGTTACTGGCTAGTAGGCTGTCACGGGTCGGTAAAACAATTAAATATTATGCAAGTATGGAATTAATATTGTTTATAATTTCATGTGTACATAGTTAATAGTGTTTCTCGTATTGTATTGTAACTAACCTGGTCTAAGACAAATTTAAGTTTCGTATTACAACTACTACATTAATGAAGTGCACTTGCCAGCTTTCGGAAATCTGTGTGCTATAATAAGCAACTGGCTACAGCTATTCAAACTATACTAGATCCCGGTACCACATGCCCCATTTGAGCTAAATAGTGTAAGGAAGTGAATACTCCTTGGGAATACAAATACACTCCTGGAAATGGAAAAAAGAACACATTGACACCGGTGTGTCAGACCCACCATACTTGCTCCGGACACTGCGAGAGGGCTGTACAAGCAATGATCACACGCACGGCACAGCGGACACACCAGGAACCGCGGTGTTGGCCGTCGAATGGCACTAGCTGCGCAGCATTTGTGCACCGCCGCCGTCAGTGTCAGCCAGTTTGCCGTGGCATACGGAGCTCCATCGCAGTCTTTAACACTGGTAGCATGCCGCGACAGCGTGGACGTGAACCGTATGTGCAGTTGACGGACTTTGAGCGAGGGCGTATAGTGGGCATGCGGGAGGCCGGGTGGACGTACCGCCGAATTGCTCAACACGTGAGGTCTCCACAGTACATCGATGTTGTCGCCAGTGGTCGGCGGAAGGTGCACGTGCCCGTCGACCTGGGACCGGGCCGCAGCGACGCACGGATGCACGCCAAGACCGTAGGATCCTACGCAGTGCCGTAGGGGACCGCACCGCCACTTCCCAGCAAATTAGGGACACTGTTGCTCCTGGGGAATCGGCGAGGACCATTCGCAACCGTCTCCATGAAGCTGGGCTACGGTCCCGCACACCGTTAGGCCGTCTTCCGCTCACGCCCCAACATCGTGCAGCCCGCCTCCAGTGGTGTCGCGACAGGCGTGAATGGAGGGACGAATGGAGACGTGTCGTCTTCAGCGATGAGAGTCGCTTCTGCCTTGGTGCCAATGATGGTCGTATGCGTGTTTGGCGCCGTGCAGGTGAGCGCCACAATCAGGACTGCATACGACCGAGGCACACAGGGCCAACACCCGGCATCATGGTGTGGGGAGCAATCTCCTACACTGGCCGTACACCACTGGTGATCGTCGAGGGGACACTGAATAGTGCACGGTACATCCAAACCGTCATCGAACCCATCGTTCTACCATTCCTAGACCGGCAAGGGAACTTGCTGTTCCAACAGGACAATGCACGTTCGCATGTATCCCGTGCCACCCAACGTGCTCTAGAAGGTGTAAGTCAACTACCCTGGCCAGCACGATCTCCGGATCTGTCCCCCATTGAGCATGTTTGGGAGTGGATGAAGCGTCGTCTCACGTGGTCTGCACGTCCAGCACGAACGCTGGTCCAACTGAGGCGCCAGGTCGAAATGGCATGGCAAGCCGTTCCACAGGACTACATCCAGCATCTCTACGATCGTCTCCATGGGAGAATAGCAGCCTGCATTGCTGCGAAAGGTGGATATACACTGTACTAGTGCCGACATTGTGCATGCTCTGTTGCCTGTGTCTATGTGCCTGTGGTTCTGTCAGTGTGATCATGTGATGTATCTGACCCCAGGAATGTGTCAATAAAGTTTCCCCTTCCTGGGACAATGAATTCACGGTGTTCTTATTTCAATTTCCAGGAGTGTAATAATCAGTACAAGTGATACAATTACCTGAAAACTGTGTCAGTGATACTAATTTCTAATAATGAAACTGACAAAAGAACCCATTGACCAAGTTGATAGCTCTCCAACACTAGTAATCATTTAGCTGTTATGATCATTAGCTTCAAACTGTAATGTGCAGATAGTAAGTGCCATTGAGGGCTAGTTGTTGCTAAAAATATTATTACTCTTCCTGGAACACTGCTTGCTAAATTGCATTGCAGGCTTTATCTCAACAGGAAAACAGAATTTCCATATCACGTGAAGTCATCCTAATGAATAGTACAAATACTTAGCATAACTTTGCCTGATTGGACTAGCGACCGTATCCTTCTAAGTAATTAAAGTTTACAACATTGCTAACAGAACTTCTGTTCGATTCCTGTTTGTTTCGCTGTTTTTCCCTTTCAATAGGAATCCTTAGAGAAACGAAAATAGTCCGATACCTTACTCATTATTCAAATGACTACGGTAAGATTAAAATACTTTCACAGAAGTAACATTATCGGTCTATTGCATATTTAATAGTAGCCGTTAGTGTTATAGATTTAAATAATTTTCACCAAGTATACTTACCAATCTGTAATAAGACTTAACTCCACCCGAATAGGCCATGAAGGCCCAAAGGTACCGACCGACCGCCGTATCATCCTTAGCCCACTAGTGTCGCTGGATGCAGATATGGAGGGGCACGTTGTCAGCACACCGCTCTTCCGGCCGTGTGTCAGTTTACGAGACCGGAGCCGCTATTTCTCAATCAAGTAGCTCCTCAGTTCGCATCACATGGGCTGAGTGCATCCAGCTTGTTAAGAGCGCCCGGTAGACCGAATGGTCACCCATCAAAGTGCTAGCCGAGCTCGACAGCGCGTACCTTCGATGATGTGATGTGAACCGGTGTTCCCACTGCGGCAAGGCCGTTGGTCGTCAGTCTGTAATATTCAGTTATAATATAGGGTAGGCTAAGGATATCACAAACCTGCAAATGGGATGGCGCCTTATTACGCTACAGATGCGAGCATTCTCCCTAAATAACTATTACTGAGAAAAGAAATAAAACCGCCTTGAATGGGCTAAGAGCTTGCGTGCTCCTACCATGTAAAACGTGTCTTTGTTAATCTTCTAATTATAGATTTAATATAACGATTTAATGCGTACTGATCACAGTACAAGTAACATGTCACCCATCAGGCGGTCACCACTCGTGACTGATATTCATTCACAGGGTCCACTAACAAAAAGAGTTAACACACAGTGAATTGCCTATGCTCTAATTAGTTGGAAACAGTATTTTACGAGGCAAGAATGGTCGGAGAATGATGACATAATTAAGCGATGGATACAGGAATATCATTCATGCATTCGTTCATAATAATAATAATAATAATAATAATAATAATAATAAAACAACATTCTTTGCTATAGTCAGCAACTACTAGATTTCTATGCACATAGCAGAGAAACCGTGTCGTCATTAAACTTGTTGTGACACAGATCCACAAAAATACATTAAACAGAACTTTGCTCAGATCGAACGAAATTATCCTGACTTACGTACATACGTTTATTTACTAGGTAAATGCATTATACATTGAATAGCGGATACAGGTGGTAGCTAGCGTGATTCAATCATGTGCACCTCTCTAAGTGAGTTCCACACAGTGAGAGGGCTAACACGATCTCAAAACTTCAACGTAGGTGTTCTTTAACTTTACTCTTAGCCTGAACAATGGGCAGAAGTAAGCCATAACACATTCTCGGAACAGAGACGAGCCTGAAGTGTTCCAGATTACAGGTGCCACCCACATGGACGTAAGAAACCTCGGCTTTCCGTAGAAGCTCGACCAGAACTTATTATCACGTTCGCTTGTTAGATAAGTCACGAAGATACAAGCACCTAAAGTTTACTGGCAGAGAGCAGCTGGCGGTGTGGCTCAGTGGGCGTGCACGATTGAGACTGCCAGATTCTGCATAACTGCTGTTGACGTCTAACGGCAGTTTGCAATTCCGTTGCCAGCTTCCTGACGCCCATGAGGTAGTACTGATATATGGTACCACGTCTCCCCTGGGAGTTACATTTATTTTGGGTCACTTATTTTTTTAAGTAATCTAACTGATTTCGTCTGTTTCGCTGTGTCACCAAGAAGAAATTTACAGCAAACTCATAAGTAATGGTTGAATGCTTTACATTTTGTTGGTGAAATAGTGTACATGTCATGCTGATGTATTTCTTAACATCTGTAGTATTAAGCTTTTGTCCTAGATGATCTTGGGTATCAAGGTATTTTGCTGTCATCGGAAACAATTATTCTTCAAGGAAGTGAACTACTTCAGTATTCTCTGTTCCGTATGTCGTATGTCAAATCCTGCAAGGTTAATTACAAATTTTAAATATACACATCAAAATGTTTTGCCTCACCCCGTTTCCCAAAACTTCTGAAGATAGAAGCTTACTGTGGAAATTCTATGACATACACAGCCCCTTTGACTGTTCAGAGATGTCACTAAATCCGCCCAAAGACGTAAACAACCTTGCATGAGCAACCCCTTTTACACGGAGGGGGTTCGACAGCCTATGAGTTCTAGTCACTCCATCAGGAAGGAGGTACAGGGCCCGTGTTGTTTGTAGTTCAACCGTGCCTAGACGGTCAATACCGCGGTTCGATCGCGTTCGCATGATACTTTGTACCAGGAAAGGTTCTTAGCAAGGGAAGTGTCCAAGCGTCTTTGAGTGAAGCAAAGCGATGTTGTTCGGCCATGGAGGAGATACAAGGAGATAGGAACTGTCGATGAGATGCCTCGCTCAGGCCGCCCAACGGCTATTACTGCAGTGGATGACCGCTCTCTAAGGATTATGGCTCTGAGGAACCCTGACAGAGGCCCTACCATGTTGAATAATGCTTTTCGTGCAGCCACAGGACGTCGTGTTACGACTCAAACTGTGCGAAATAGGCTACATGAGGCGCAACTTCACGCCCGACGTCCATTGCGAGGACCATCTATGCAACCACGACACCATGCAGTGCGGTACAGATGTGCCCAACAACATGCCGAATGGACCGCTCAGGACTGGCACACGTTGCCTTCACCGATGAGTGTCGCATATGCCTTCAACCAGACAATCGTCGGAGACGTGTCTGGAGGCAGCCCGGTCTGGCCGAACGCCTTAGACACACTTTCCAGCGAGTGCAGCAGGGTGGATGTTCCCTGATGTTTTGTGGTCGCATTATGTGAGGCCGATGTACGCCGCTGGTGGTCATGGAAGGCGCCGCAACGGCTGTACGATACCTGAATGCCATCCTCCGACCAATAGTGCAACCATATCGGTAGCATATTGGCGAGGCATTCGCCTTCACGAAGGACAATCCACGCCCCCATCGTGCACATCTTCTGAATGACTTCCTTCAGGATAACGACATCGCTCGACTAGAGTGGCCAGCATGTTCTCCAGACATGAAATCTATCGAACATGCCTGGGATGGATTGAAAGGGGCTGTTTATGGACGACGTGACCCACCAACCACTGTGAGGGATCTACGTCGAATCGCCGTTGAGGAGTGGAACAATCTAGACCAACAGCACCTTAATAACTTGTGGATGGTATGGCTCGTGGAATACAGGCATGCATCATCGCAAGAGGACGTGCTACTGGGTATTAGAGGTACCGGTGTGTAGAGCAATCTGGTGCACTACCTCTGAAGATCTCGCTGTATGGTGGTACAACATACAAAGTGTGGATTTCATGAGCAATAAAAATGGCGGAAATGCTGTTTATATTGATCTCTATTCCGAATTTAGGTACAGGTTCCTGAACTCTCGGAATCGAGGTGATGCAAAACGTTTTTTGATGTGTGTGGTTCTAGTCCCATAGAGGTAATTACAGAATGTACGATCACTTCGGGTTTACGTATTTTGATTAATTCAAGTATGGAATTTCAGTATGGGGTAAACAAGGCTCACTGGAATACATACTTCAGTTATAATTTACAGAGTTTACTATTTTATAAGTCAGTTGTGAATTTTAAATAGTACATCGTACCATTTAAGTCCAGTTCACTCACTCTCCTTCTTCCCGCTATCAGAAAATCAATAGGATAAAAGATAGAGTCAATAAATGCGTTTCGTGTTGGTTCAAACCGGCAGTGGGACGACCAGATGCCGAAGTGGTGGCGCACAGCGTGTGTCGTGCAGGAAACCACTTAGCGCGGCTGGCGGGGCGCTGCCGCGAGCGGGAGATGAGGGCAGCCGATAGCGACGCCTCCGCCACCTGCCGGCAGCCCCTGGCCGGTAGGCTGCCCGCTTGACGACTTTATCTGGCGTGCGTCGCCACGTTGGCAGATTTTTCATCCTCTTTACGGCCACGTCAGGCGCGTAATTGGGTTTACGACATTTTTAGTTCCTCGCGGCACGGTATGTGACGAATGGACGAGGGAGTGGTCACGAATTGTGCTGCACTTTCCATAATTCCGTTTCATCCTGTTCAAACTGGTGTATTCAGTTTTCTGATAGTGGTTCATAATGTAGTTATCTGCTGAACTTGAACTGTCAAATTTCATGTTCATCCACGGTGCCTTCATTAGAAATATTCTAAGCAGAAGAATAATATTGACAGCTATTGCAATTGTAATGAAAATATTTGTAACCGTGATTATAGAAGGCAGGACAAAAATGTGGAAACACGAAGAATACAACGGTTGGGATGGAGCAGCGAGGAAGTCTCCGCTTCGTGAGGCCAGGCTGTGACCACAGCCAGCGTGCACGTGCTGTCGGATCGTGAGGTGCTAGCTGCGAGAGCAACAAAGTTCGTTGCCCACCGAAACTGGACGCTGAAGTTGAGTGGTCAGTTAACCTCTTATGAAACCTCAACTACTGTGACATCTCTTCGTTCATTTGTGGGTTGTTGCTCCCCGGGCCATTCGGGCTAGCAGCAGTAAATGTGTTGGAGCTGGCGAAATCTTCCAGCCGTCTTCCTATATTGTCATTAATTATTAAATTGGCTGTTAGTGGCCGTCAACGCCTCAGTTACTTGCCCTGGTTTAGCGTAGTTTTCCAGAAGTGTGCCTTTCCTCGTCTTGTTGTTGCTGTCTGGCACGGCGTGTAGTTCGACAGCCTTTAGAGTTGTTTGGTTCTTATTTTGCTTAGAGTAGTTATTGTTCCCTTGGCTGTTTTTAGACGCCAATTTCTGAAGATGTAGTGCTGCTCGTATCCTTGTCCTCGGCAGATATTTTCCGTCGTTGTGCTGTTGGTCGGACGGAAGGGAATTGGTTACATTGTTGGTCAGTCCTTGGGCCATCCCTAGTTTGGGTTGCCATCCGATTATCTAACTTCAACTCTGGGCTGCCTTTCTCACCTCACCTTACATTTGTGCTACCTTCTCAGGCCGACCCTGGGAACGCTTCTGAGCACCACTTGTTCTGTTTGTTTTAGATTGTGATTTTCATTTTAGTTTGAAGTATTGTGCGAAACCTTCGGCCGTGCATTAATGTAGTTCTTTTAGATTTACATAAAGGGCTTCAGCACTGTTAAACTAAAATTTTGAACATCGATTTTATTCAAAAAATAGTTTTTCCCTAAAATTTGTTCTATCTGAAATTTTTTGTAATCCAGGCCCCAAGCTGTTAGTTGTTCGATGTGTTGTGTGTGGCCTTCAGCCGAAAATTTACGTGAACTCCTTCCAATGAGGCCTTCAGCCGTTGTGTATTCTTTAAAGGAAAATATTTTATAAGGAGGAGGTGGTTTATTTTAAATTGTTTGTCTCACTTTTTGTTCAGGCCTTCAGCCGTAGTTTTAAACTTGTTTGCGGCCTTCAGCCGTGCAATAAATTAATATTTCTTTAATTAGGCTTTCGGCCATTCTGTTCTAATTTTAAAAAGAAATTTCTTGATTAGAAAAAATTGTTTATTGATGTGTTTTCATGATAGTTGTCCTTCAGATGTGTAGTGTAGGCCTTTAGCAGCTAATTGTTTTCAATTGCATGGGATTTTTTAAAATTTCCTTACTTTAAATTTTTTAAATTGCTTTTCGTTTCTAAGCCAGGCCTTCAGCCGTTTTTGTTTTGCTGTGGTTTTGGGCCTTCAGCCCAGAAAGCATTGCAAGTTTTCTTTAACTAGGCCTTCAGTCGTATTGTCTAATAGTGATCATTTAAAGCAATGTGTAAATAAGTGGTGTGATTGATTGTGCAATTCACAGTAACTGTTTACGCCCCCATCAACAACCGTAACCTTATCCTGTCCGCTCTCTGAGTACCTACCAACCTGGTTTCAGACAGTTTGTCCTCCTGCTCACAAAACCAGTCTTGGGCGCTGTGAGCTGTGTGAACAGTGGCCCTGTTGCCTTGCCACCAATGTACCATAGGGTGGAACAGATCGGCCAAAATGATCGCATAATCGTTGGCAGTAATTTTACCTTATAGAGTAACCACGGAACCATGGAATATCGCAATAAGGAGGCCGAAATCTTCAACGGAGCCTCGCCGTCTTTAAATGAAAACTCGGCCAGAATCTCGAAACAGGTGAAATAGACTCATCCGACCAAATGACATTTTTCCATTGACCTATAGCCCCCTTAATGACACAAGCACTCACATACAAACACACTTTTGCTCATTTTGTGACTTAGCGGATGATGTTTTTGCGATTTCCGTACGTACTGCAGAAATTCTCTATCCGGTTCCTCTTCGGCCATCTTTCTTACAGAAACGACCACTACCGTGCCTCAAAAATCTGCCGACGTTCGGATGTAGGGATAACGACTCAGTATGGCGAGCACGGCAGTGGGTGCGAAGCATCAGTTCCCCAGCGGCCGTAGAGTCAGAAATACAGCGATATCAACATTATATTTTATTTAACAAGAACTTCTTTACAATAGCAGAGGGCTGCGTCTCGACAAGCGTCGATTCCAGGAGGCAGAGCTCGCGTCAGTGATGTGTTGGCACCACATCGACGCTAGAGGTAGCGTAGGGGCCTGAGGAGGATCGCGGCCTTACGAGGGTGTCGCCACGTCAGGCGTTCCGCCAACAGAAGGCGACCAAGTGACGGACAGGCAGTAGCTCCCAGACGTAGATCAGGTGCGATAATCGCCCAGGTGTAGGCTGCGTACCCGACACGCCCCGGAGACGTCAGAGAGTCGGCTGGTGGCAGTCAGCAGAAGATGTCAGCTGAATGGCATCAATTCAACCAGCAGCAGCCACATCAAGCCTTCGAGACGGTTGCTAAAGTTCTTGAATAGGCTGTGTATGTAAGGATTTGCAATCAAATATACAGTTCAGCTTCAGAAGTCATTTAACATCTGAGAATGATATATTCTCTTTTTCTGTGAGGTACTGGTGGGTTAAATCAAAGGCTTCGAACGCTAGGCATATTTTTTTTATTTAACTAAGTCGTTCGATTGTGTTGATCACAAAATATTGATCCACAAGTTGGACCAATACGGAATATGGGGATTAGCTCACAATTGGTTCAATTCTTACTTGAGCAAAGACAACAAAAGGTCATTATTCACAGTGTTAAGAAGGACTGTGATGTGGGGTCTGAGTGGGGCACGGCCAAATGGGAAGTGCCCCAGGGATCAGTGTTGAGGCCACTCCTGTACCTTATTTATGTAAATGATATGCCCTCTAGTACTACGGGTAACTCTAAAATATTTCTGTCTGCTGATGACACTAGCTTGATAGTAAAGGATGTTGTGTGCAACATTGACTCTATTTCAAATAAAGCAGTTCATGACGTAACTTCATGGCTTGTTGAAAATAAACTAGCGCTAAATCACAGTAAGGCTCAGTTTTCACAGTTTCTAACACACAATTCAACAAAATCAGACCTTTTAAATTCACAGAATGGGAATATCATTACTGAAACAGAACAGTTCAAATATTTAGGTGTTCAGAGAGATAGGTAACTGTCATGGAAAGCCCACGTTCAAGATCTTGTTCAGAGATCTAATGCTGCCATTTTTACTATTCGAACGATATCTGAAGTAAGTGATCGTTCGACACAAAAATTAGTGTACTTTGCTTGTTTTCCCTCACTTATGTCATATGGTATTATATTTTGGGGTAATTCTTCCGATGCTAAAACGATATTTTTGGCTGAGAAACGTGCAGTTCGGGCAACAAGTGGTGTAAGTTTACGAACCTCTTGACGACCCCACTTCATGAGTCTGGGTATTTTGATATTGGCCTCTCAATATATATATATTCCTTACTATCATTTCTTGATAACAGTATTAGCTTATTCCCAGGAAAAAACCAACCTGCAGTTGGACCGGACTTCAGTAGCTCTTGTGCAGAAAGGGCTCCAGTATACTGCTGCACCCATTTTCAGTAACATACCACAAGAATTCAAAAATCTTACCAGTAATACACGCGCTTTCAAATCGAAACTGAAGAATTTCCTCATGGATCATTCCTTCTATTCTGTTGATGAGTTCCTCAATAAACTAAGCTGAATCTTATTTATATTGTTGACTGCCTTTACTGAAACTTATGGCTTGACATTTTTTGGGTTCATAAACGTTTTATTTTTATCTGTTACTATTTGTATTTTGTAATTTCGTATATTGACACGTTCCATAACTTTGGAGATTTGCTCCTCAATTTAGTCCTACGGAACTTAACGTGTAAAAAAATAAAATAAAACCAATACCTGGCCGTGACGGCAGCTAATTGAAGACAAAGTTAGGTGACTCACATTTTGACGACGGCTGACGTAGCCAGCAGTCGACAACAAACCCTGCTAGGCCGAAGCACCTAGTGTTTCAATTGCTCACCCAGCTTCTATTGCACTCTACGTTTCAGCGAGGCGAGTGGTAGGGGCCTTCCGCCATCCAAACGCAGTTTTTCCTCGAGTGCCACGTGCTTGCTGAGTTGCCTCATTTGTAGGTAATGGAGTGCCTTGTGCAGTATGGGTGGCAGCACGCTGGCAAGGCTGCCTCCCGCCACGGAAGTCTGACAGTCTCAAAGTAATTTTAATCGGAGTATAGGACAAGGAGCCTCTTTTGGGCACGTATAGGGGCCGAGATAGAGCAGCGTGAGGTAGCCCCGTGCGTCAGTGGTTCAGTCTCATGTCTTGTT
Organism: Schistocerca nitens; assembly: GCF_023898315.1. NCBI lineage: Eukaryota > Metazoa > Arthropoda > Insecta > Orthoptera > Acrididae > Schistocerca > Schistocerca nitens. Next base: position 976,351,569 of record NC_064614.1, on the reverse strand, counting down.
TCATGTCACCTCAGCAATGTTCCAGCTCACATACCGAAATTTCAAAGGAAACATGCTGGGCCGCCCGCCCAGAGATTATGAAGTCAGCTAAGAAGGATGTTGGCGTAAAAAATGGAAGAAAAGATATACCAACAGAATGACGTGACAAAGGCACTGAAAGATACTCTAGAAAAAGTAAATTAGTTGGCAGTAAGCATGAGTTGAATCCTAGTCACCTTTTCAAGCTATAATACGTCAGCCGCTACCGGTGAGAAGTTGGAAGTTTGCATGCTGGTGATTTCTTTGGAGCGAAGAAGAGAGAGGCACGGAAGGAAAAATGTTATCTAATAATATCTTCAAATATTGTGTTACAGGGGGGACATATGATAATGGATCGAGATTGGAGGATTCCCGCCTTCAAAGACAGTATAACAAATTTGACAGAACAGATACACGGTGGCCCACAAGTGTGCAGCCAGCCTTGCAAAACAAAAACAGTTGGATCAACAATAATTTAGTCAAGTTCTATGAGACAGGAGAGATGGAGATTGGTGTGGCTACGTTACGAATATGGCGGCCATATTAGAATCGGCCCTTTTGCGTCAAAAACTCACCAATTTCAAGACATTAGACTAGCATTTGACACAGCAGGCAGAGAATTACACGAGAAAAACAACTGCGTATTTAATTACTCACAGTTTTATTCTTTACCACAGTCATGGGTGATGTTTCTTTCTTATAGTTGACATGAAAGCTGATGGCATTGATACAAGCCGAACGTAATGAGATCGTCTGCAGATCAGGAGGGAGGAGCTACAGTGTATTCGCATGGGACGTCAACCATACATGAAACACTTAGCTATGAAAACTCATCAAAAATATCCACAAAAGTGGGAATAGAAGGTTTAACAATGAAGTGTTATCGACTACACAAAATGGTACTGCCTTACATGTGCTGCCAATGACTGAAGGAAACCCTTTACCACTGGATCAATGGGTGAGGACTTGAGTGCAAGTAATGACACAACAGACTGTCGCTCGCTCTATGTTAGGCAGAAATGTTTGTTTGGCTATTAACTGTTACCATTTTCATCTTAGGATTTAGAACTCGTTCACAACGTGGGGTACAAGGTTTGAGCTACATGAAAAAATGCATTTTAAGGCACCAAAAAGACACACTACGAAGGAATTATCTGAATGGGACGGAAATCGATAGACATGATGTAAATGTACAGACAAACAAATCAATTTCCGAGAAACTGGATGATTTACTGAAGAGAATGAGCTTCAGAAACAGAGCTATTACGCAAACAGTTATTCGACTTAGTATTGATTGGTAGAGTTCTTGGATATCCTCCCGAGGGATATCGTGCCAAGCTGTGTCCAGCTGGCACTTTAAATCTTCAGAATCCCGAACTGGTTGAAGGGCCCTGCTCATAATGCTCCAAACATTCACAACTGGACAGAGATTCGGCGATCTTGGTGGACAAGGTAGGGTTTGGCTGGTTATCGGGGGACAGTTCGAAATGCGACTCATCACTGAAGACTATTCTACACCACTCAATGAGATTCAGTTCCTTTCCCAAAATCTTCTGGATAAAATTATGCTGTAGCTGTTTAGCACGACCTTCAAAGCAAAATAACTTACGACGGTCGGAAACGAGGGAAGAAAAAACGGACTAGCACAGAAAAAGGCATTGCTGGCCATGAAAAATATCATCACAAGTCGTTCTGCTCATTCTTGAGCGTCATGACTCCATAAATGAAGCGTTCCCATCCTAGACGGTTTCCAGCTTCCCTTAGAACCTACTGAAGAGGTACACCAGACATCATCTTGATTTTAGCTACCCATATGCTCGCTGCTCTTGCCTTGGTCTCTTGCTTTCGATTTTTCCCTCCATGATTATTTTCTCTAGGATTTCTTCATTTCTTCTGTCACTGTGGCCAAAGGAATGGAGACTTTTTTGTTGACATAAGGTGAAAGGCGACCGGGGATGTCGAGTCGCTCATTAAGAGACACTTATTCTTCTTTGAGTCCATTTTATGAGCAGCATCCTGCGCCAACACCAAAACGCTTATGCATCAATAAGCTACTTGTCTCTCGTCTTAAATGTCCATGTCTGGCAACCATAAGGAAACTGAATACACGTTTCATCAAGCCGGTTCAAAAATGGCTCTGAGCGCTATGGGACTTAAATGCTGAGGTCATCAGTCCCCTAGAACTTAGAACTACTTAGACCTTACTAACCTAAGGACATCACACACATCCGTGCCCGAGGCAGGATTCGAACCTGCGACCGTAGCGGTCGCGCGGTTCCAGACTGTAGCGCCTAGAACCACTCGGCCACTACGGCCGCATCAAGCCGGACCTTTGTGGTGTTCCCCAATGCTTTGTTCTGCCACATCTTGGCGAGCTTCTTCACAGCCGCTCGCTCTAGTGTGTTCCGTCTTTTTTCCTCATTTTGACAACTTCCAGTACTGCAGGTGGTTGGCCCAAGATAGATGAAAGAATACGTGAGTCCCTCTAACCGACCTGTGAGTTGAACCTGTTATGGTTGGTCTACTAGCTGAGATTGAGATTCACTCAGTTTAGTAGACTTATGTCCTTTAATTTTGGTTCTGGCTAAAAGCACGGCGTCATCAGCAAATTGCAGGGTGGTAATAGCTCACCCACAAATCCATGAAGAGTATTCCTAATGGCATATTCTGTACAGACGTTGTACTGTTTGGTGGATAGAATACAAGCCTGTCCTACACCTTTCGATGCACTGGAGAAATCAGACGTGCCAGCACTTGTCTTTGCAGCTCCGAGGTGATTATTGTATAGACATCTGACCAGTGCTGTCAAGTCTGGTGAACACCAAACTTTGCAAGCCCCTGCCAAAACTGTTCCCACACAACACAGTATAAGGCTCTCCCATAGTCAAGCGAGCGAATGAGGTCAGGAGAAGAGAACTCAAGCGACTTCTTGATTATATTTCTATGTTAAGAATCAATGCGCGAGTTTCTTTTCCTTCAAGAAAAGTTGCTCGTCCTGTGTATATTTGAAGTTAAATGTATGGCTTCAAATGCTAGTTCAGAATGTAGAGCAAAATTTTGCTTTCTTGAGATATGAGAGTAATCGTTTGGTAATTAGTGCAGTTTCTGACTACCGCTTTCTTGCTTAGGGGGAATGAAGATGGACTTCGACCAGTCTTCTGGTCACTTCCCAGGTTCCCATATTCATATACACCGACTGCAGCACAATAAAAAACCTGCTGCCCAATTTTCCTGATTATCTCACTAGATATACCGTCTAGACCATGGTATTAATAGTTCCTTAGATGCTGAATTGCGTTCTCTGTTTCGAAGCCTAAGACTGTAGGATCCAATGTGAGATGTTCCACTGCTGAACTTTCCATATTGTGGGTGATCCCAGAATACAGCTTACCACAGTACTCTTTCCACGTCGCAACAGAGTCTTCCTTGTCTGCAATCGCACTGCCATTCTTATTACCTACCACCCACATAAGACAGTTAAATCGCCGGTAAAGCTGTTAAGTTTCTTGAAGAGATCACTTGCTTGAATGTGATTATGATGTTGTCCTGTATCATCACAGGTACCGTCGTTTCTGCAATTCTGTCGTATTTCTCTGTAAATACTTTTGTATCTGAAGCCTGTTTGGTGTGGATATCAGTTTTCGTCAGCTTGCTTCCCTCTTAAATTAGCTGTATGTGGCTGTGGTATCCAAGGATGTTCTACACTTTTTGGTCTTTGTTATGTCGGAAGTGACGAGGAAACTCGTCCTTTACTTGGTCCCATGTTTGTGATGCTTGTGCATCCTTATCAAGGCTGATGTTGTTGAGCTTTGGTATTGCGAGCTCTCAAAATCCAGAAGAGCTTCTTTGTTTGTGGGTCTTAGTTGTCTTTCAGCTTAATTCACATTTTCATGGATAGATTATGGTAGCTTCCTCAGTCAGCTCCAGCGAAAGTCTTACAGTCCAAGACTGCAGTATTCCAACGTCTTCACACTAAGATGAAGTCGGTCTCGTTTCTATCACCAGGTGGTATCCAAGTGAACAGCTGTCTTGGGTGATGTTGGAACACAGTTTTACTGACAGTCAAGCCACTCACACAAATTTCTAGTAAATATCCACCTCGGTCATTTCTCTCACTGGGACTATAAGGTTCAATCACAGATTGTAATTGCGTGTTATGGGAAGTATCTTCAATATTAGCGTGGAAGTCTGCCTGAATTATTACCCGTTCATTGGCAGAGATCTTACCAAGGACTTGTTCTAACTGTTCATAAAACTCTTCTATCTCTTCAACCGGTGCTGCAGCTGTAAGGGCACAGATCTTAAACATATTTACCCGGAGAAGGATTCGGTTTGATACAGATGATCCTGTAATTAATGAGTTTGTAACTGGAAACACAGTCTTTAGATTTCTAGGAAGAACAATTGTAACATCATTTCTGCTTTGGCCATCACTCCTTGATAAGTACAGTTTTCCTTCCTTGTCTCACGAAATGGTGACTCTTTCCAATGAGTCTCACTAAGCCCGAGAGAAACCAGGTAATTCGCACTCATTTCTCTCTCTACTACAGCAAATTTTTTCTGAAGTATCAGATCTAATGATCAATTTCTTTCAGTTCTACCCACCCGTCCCCCATCCACCAAGGGTCCGCTTGCATTATGATGAGAAAACTCGATTGGTGGTTTTCTGTTGCCTTCCACTGATCTCAAAGCCCGTCTGCTCGCCGACTCAATTTCTGACTGAGGTTGGTTTCCCAATCTTCCATTTATCTGCTCGGCCTAACATGGGGCGAGGCGACAGAGGTTACGACAGCTCTCCTGTTGGGTTCTTGTAATCTCATTTCATACCCATTTCTTTTTGCCAGGGTCTCAAAGTATTCGCAGAGACTCCCCCCAGGTCCTTTCCTGGGCCCAAGAGAAATCTAGAAATACCAGCTGATACTAACAGCAGTCTTCTAGCATCACATGTAGGCCTCAATTAGAGAAAAAGTTCTTAAAGTGTGCCTCTATAACACAACATTATGTGGTAGTGATTCATGAACTGTGGGAGAACCGAAACAGAAAAGAATGTAAGCATTTGAAATGTGGTATTATAGAAGGATGCTGGAAATTAAATAGTTGATAAGAAAACGAATGAGGAGATTCTCCGAAAAACTGAAGAAGAATGAAACATACGGAAAACACTCACATGAAGAAGGGGCATGTGTTATGGCATCAGGGAGTAGCTTACATGGCATCAGACGGAGCTGTAGAAATTAAAAGATGTGGGGAAGACAGAAAATATCCAACACATAATTGAGGGCGTTGGGTGAAAGTGCTACTCTGAGGTGAAAAGGTTGGCATGGGATTCGTGGTGGGTCGCTTCAAAGCAATCGCAAAATCAAGAATGTAGAGTTAGGATATCAGATTGAACAGTTTAAGTATGTGGACCAAGGTCGGGATGGCGAACTATAACATGTATAGGATGTCCATAAATTATATTTACAACTTAAGACTTTAATGCCTTTCAAATTATACTAGATATTAAGGAATGGTTTTCGATATATGATGAAATAACTCATAAATTTTTGTTCTCTCATTCATACACATTAGTCTGTGCACTCTTTGCGTCACGGATAATGTCTCGTCTAAATTCCATTTCTCTCCTCGTATGATTCAAGGTGACATGTTCAAATGCATTGCGAATGCGTGCATTCAGGTCCTGTAGGCCTCTAAGCTTGGTTTAGTATACCAGATCCTTTACAAAATCCAATAGGAAGAAGCCTAGTGTTGTGATGTCAGGGGAACGTTTAGGCCATTGAATTAGACCATCTCGTTCAGTTCACCTACCCGTGTACTTTTCATCTAGACATTGACGGACATTTAGAGACAAGTGGCATGATGCTCCATCCTGGTGGAATTTGACATCAGTTTGCAGGTGTTCAAATGTTCAAATGTGTGGGAATTCCTAAGGGGCCAGACTGCATATGTCGTCGGTTCCTAGACTTACACACTACCTAAACTAAGTTAAAATAACTTACGCTAACAACAACACACACATCCATGCCCGAGGGAGGACTCTAACCTCCGCCGGGAGTGGCCTGCAGATGTTCCAGTTGTGGCACAGTAAACTCTTGTAACACATGCAGGTAAACACCACTGTTGACACGTGACTCTATGAAAAAGAATGGACCCAAGATGTAGCTGTGCAAAAATTCGCACCAATCATTGACCTTAGAACTGTCTCTTTCCACTTCACGTGTAACTTGGAGGATGCTGTGAACCTCACGTACGAATGTTATGACGATTTAGTTTGCTGGATGCATGAAACGTTGCTTCATCAGAGACACAAGTCTTTTCCAAAAAGTCATTGCGTCAATATTTTCTAGCATATCCTCTGTAAACTATTCGCTCTGTGATTTGTCCGTAGGCTTCAATGACTGAAGTGTAATTTGTAGGGATATAGCTGTAACCTCTTATGAAAGACAGTGTGCAGTGTTTATCGTCTCATTTCCAACTCTCCGGCCGTCGTACGCACCAATTTTGTCGGACTTCTTGTCCACGTTAGCGTCTGAAACATGGGCGACCCGCTCCCTCTTTATGGAGAACACTGCCCCTTTCCATAAATGACTTACACCAAGCCGGAAGAGTTCGTCGTTGCACTTGAGTACCGTACGTTATCTGTGTAGAGTATACGGACACTTCTGACGCCAATTGTAAATGTGAACAGGGTTTGGGAAAGGAGGGAGGCGATTGTTACATATGCCTCGTGACCACAGGCTGCAGGAGTTCGAGCCGTCAGCCGCGCGGGATTAGCCGAGCGGTCTCTGGCGCTGCAGTCATGGACTGTGCCGCTGGTCCCGGGGAAGGTTCGAGTCCTCCCTCGGGCATGGGTGTGTGTGTTTGTCCTTAGGATAATTTAGGTTAAGTAGTGTGTAAGCTTAGGGGCTGATGAGCTTAGAAGTTAAGTCCCATAAAATTTCACACACATTTGAACATTTTTTTTAGGTCGAGCGGTCAGGATTAGAGAGTGGGCATCAAGGGCTGCCGTTAAATGACTAAACAGGAAATTAGGTACAAAACGAGGATATATTTCAATGCATGGTGTACAAGGGGCGCGCCTAGGTTCGGAAGTTACCAGGTTTTGGCAAGTCTAGGAGGTCGAACAATTAATTGAAATGGGCAACGGAAGGGGAAGCTGTTCATGTTCAGTTACGTTGGTGGCCGGTCGTGAAAAGCAGAGTCAGAGGCTCTGCCTTCCGGAAAGACGTGTGTTCGGCTCGAGATCTGGATTACAAGAGAGAGAAGCAAGTGTGTTCTGCATTGCAGGACGCTCCGGCGTCCACACACATAATCGGTATCCCACGCACGCTGTTTGCTAAAATCAATGGCGTGAATTCGCTAGCAGTTTCAGTAGAGGGCTCAAGGTGTCTCTTGTCAGCAGCTTTAACTGGACGGAACTGCCTCGGTTTTGAAAGACAAGCGACTTGTGTCACGTAGGCACGGCGTGAATTACTTTGGGAGAAAACTTATAACGATTCCACTGGGCCTTTGAAATAAATTTCTTAAACCAGTTCCTTAAAATATTCCTTGACTGGCTGCCATCCTGTACATCTATACGAATCACGTCACACACTGAGGTTTCTGCTGTGGATGTCTAGTGTGGTTTTAAAATGATTAATTCTTAACTTGTAAAGATGATAGATGAGTCCGCAGCTCGTGGTCGTGCGGTAGCGTTCTCGCTTCCCGCGCCCGGGTTCCCGGGTTCGATTCCCGGCGGAGTCATGGATTTTCTCTGCCTCGTGATGAGTGGGTCTTGTGTGATGTCCTTAGGTTAGTTAGGTTTAAGTAGTTCTAAGTTCTAGGGGACTAATGACCATAGGTGTTAAGTCCCATAGTGCTCAGAGCCATTTGAACCATTTTTGATAGATGAAAATGAGTCACGAGAATGGGATTAAAAACATAATGATTGTTTTATTTGAGGTGCGAAGGGACATTTCTGGGAGGAATCACCACAGCAGAAGTAAGGGTTAGAAACTAGCAGCTGAAACTTCCTTAAGGGGCTCCGGAAAGGCTCAAAATCATGAAAAGTTCAATTTTTACTTTTTTGCGTTTTCTGAATCTGAAGACTATTACCTTTTAATAGATATATAATTTATTCAATTCCGAAGACTACAACTATTTTTAAATTTTTTTTGAAATGTGTTCTACATGGGCGTGACCCACTGTGGCGCTGTTAAACTGCTGTCAAATGGTGTTATTATTAACGTCCGTGTTCATCAGGTACATTTTAGTGATGTGAGTTAAAGTATGTGTTGTGGCTAACCTGTGATGGTTCAATATATATCGCTGGTGTGATTGTCGATTGTTTCATGTTTATTTACTCTGTCGTTATCTCGAAAATATTCGTAATTAATTCTGTTTCTTGAGTCTCTGTTTTGTTGAAGTATAATAATGAGTAAAAGTAAAGTTATTATAAATCCTCTGAAGGCTTTTAAGAAAAGGAGAAATGTTGGAAAGCCAAAGGTATTTAGAAATATGGGAATGAAGATAGGTTCTAACATGGTACGAGCGATGCTTGCTTTAGACAATGAACGCCTTCGGGCTGCAGACAGGGCTGTAAAGAGTCTAGAAATACAAGCAAGAGTAAACAGGAGGAGGAACAAGAGGAAGCTTGAGGAGGAGTTTGCAGAGGATGAAGATAATCCATCCTATGGACCTGGAATGCACTAAAAAGTTAATCCAATCTTTGTCGCTCGATTCCCAATACTTTTATTTTCTCATACTAATTACATGTTTTCTAAGGATCTTCCAAACATATTTCTTTCAAACTTTCAGTAAATGTTACACAGTACCTTCTGCATAATTTAACACAGCCTTTTTCCAAAAAAACTGTATATTTTTGAATATATAAATAAAAAATTGCAAAAAAAGTTGTGAATTTTCATTACAATTGAAAAAAAATCATCTTTAATAACTGAACTAAAATTTTGTAAAATCCCTGTGTTGCGTTGTAGCCCATATTCCAATAAATAATCTGTAAAAAGTTCAACTTCCTACCTCAAATACTTTGTGAGGAAAGATGTAATTTATAAGCGTTATTTTAACATTGCAAGTATAGGGCGTTCCGGAGCCCCTTAAAAGGAAAGATGTCAGACATATCATTGGCACTATCAGAACTAATGCTATGTTTACGCACTAGTAGCATAGTACAACACTGACTTGATGGTACTTAATAGTGAATCATTATGTGGTCTATCGGACATCGAGATAGTTGTCAATGACAATACCAGGCTGGGTGGTGGAATTTGAATCTGGATGACACCCGGTATGTGACGGCCAGCTCCTGATGGGATGGGTGTCTGCTAAGTTGAGAATCAGGAGTTACATGTAAAATACAGTGAAAGGTAGCGGAGAAGCTATCTACTGAACTGATTCTGGGGGTTTGATACAGTTAGGACAAGTGGGATAATCCTGAATTGTGTGCAAGATTACTTCATCTTCCAGCGTTATAGAAATAGGGTATTCTCGTTTAACCTGCATGTTGAACTGCCATTAACGCCAATACAGTAGAGGGAGAGGCGAGGTAATTTGGTGCAAGTAGATCATCTATTATTAAGTCAGAGGGAATAATTGTAGCACCTGTACGGTAAATTTGTCAATGAACTAACAGTTCGGTTAAAGCTGACTAACTTACACGACTACTGTATTTCGTTAATGGATGCTGTGTTGGTGAGTAAACTCCCGCCTCACCTACTGCAACACATATGAAGAAATTTAAGGGTCTAATGGATGAGATGTTCAAGCATGGCGTTACTGACCGTTTCTAATCACCCATGTATCTTGTTCCTGAAGTATTTGGTAAATCCAGGTCAAATGTAAATTAGAGAAAACTTTATAAGAATGTCGTACTCCTTTCGACTTGGACTGCCAGACATCTTACCTGTTTTTGCTTTCAGGTCTGTGATTCTTTACTGCCTAGAACCTGTACTAGGCACAAAATAAAATTTCATTGGATGAGGAGTCAAAGGTCAGCACGGCATTTACCACCAAATGGAACTTTTTCGAGGTTAAAAGGGTGCCTATTTGGTTCACCACTGTCGCAGCAGTGCTATCCCAGCTCTTGGAGATAAAGTTTAATTATTACACCATTATCTGCCCGTGTGGTGATTTTTAGTAAAAATTTCATGGGCATATGAAATACTGCAGGGAACTGTTCAGGCGCCTGAGGATGGTGGGACCGATGGTCAGACACGAAACGTAACACTTGTGCGAACATTTCGGAATTCGTCAATCCATCGCAGATACTCCGTTCTAGCAAAACACTGTTCCCGTACTGTACCGAAAGCCTTCGATGAACTTCGACCCCCGATACGCATTCCGACCACAAGAATCTGATCACTGAACGTTGCTCTTCTTGGGTGCAAATAGACAGCGGAGCAGCAATGATCAACAGAAAGGCAGCGATACGAAACTAACCTAGCAGCTTGAAAATTGCAAAGATATAACAACAAATAAACAAAGCATGCGTCATCGACGTAAAACGACAGTACCACCAAAATAAACAGAGATATAACTAAATTGCGGATAATAATTGACTTACTCTCCTATTACGGAATATCGTTAGCCAAGAAATGCTAAGTGAATGTGAATATTTGGAGGAATGGTTGATTTTTAAGGAAATTTGTACCTAATTTCGCCCAGTAGGTCAGGCCATTGAATGGATTCCGCAGAAAGGATGCAGCGTTAGATTTGGGTGAATGCCAACAAGCAGTGTTCGAGGGCCTTAAGAAGGTCTTAGTAGGCGCCCCCAATTTCAGAATATCACATTTCAATAGAGAATTCATCACGCAAACTGATGCCTCAAGGGATAGTGTTGCGGCTGTATTATGTCAAGCGTACTCAGAAAAGAGAAGGCCATTATATGCTCGTAGAGGACTAACGCTGTCGGAGAGGACGTGCTTTGTTTACTAAGTTGAAGCATTGTCTGTCGTCTTCAGCCTAGAAAAATTCATATTTTGTGTCGAACATAAGAACTTTCAGTTAGAGACAAACAATCAATCACTGAGATGTATGCTGGCACAGCTGAGGCACAAGGGCTGCATCGTGAAGTGGGCTCCGCGAATTTCGGCTTTTGTGTTTTAAGCTAGACATGTCAGGGGAACTGACAGTGTTACTGAAAACGGATTGGGTAACGTACTTCAAGAGGATTCTGAAGAAACTGTGGGCAGTGCGCCGGATCAGAAAAATAAGATACACGGATTGAATCATGTTTGTAAAATTTTCCGGCCCTGTTGTGGGTCTCACCATTCATCATGGGGAGGAGGAGTCTTTGAGGGCATTAAATAGAAAATAAAGAGAGGTGAAATACTAAGGAAGTGTTCTGTGAATTATGCTGTATTGTAACACCTACATCATTCGCTTTTTAGCCTCGCGGAGTGGCCGCTCGGTTAGAGGCCTATATCACGGACTGCGAGGCCCCTCCAGCAGGAGTTTCGAGTCCTCCTCGGGCATGGGCTTGTGCGTTGTTCTTATCATAAGTTAGTTTAACTAGTGTGTAAGTCTAGGGACCGATGACCTCAGCAGTTTGGTCCCTTAGTAAATCACACAAATTTGAACATTTTATTCATGTCGGCCGATCTGGATGGCCAAATCATTCGCTCGAACTATCAAGAATGCCCTTCAGAACTATCCGATGAGACCGATGACGTCGCAGTTTGGTCTCCTCGCGCCAAATCAATCCAAATGCATGAAAAATGTAAAGAAGTCGAAAAAAGAAATGACTGTCAGAAAGACTGACTCAACATACAGAAAAGTAAAAAGAACATTCAGTAAATTTAAAAGCAAAGGCGATAACATTAAGGTTCCAATGGAAATTCCACTGTTAAATGCAGAGGAGAGAGCGGATATATGGCAGGAGTACACAGAAGGCCTCTATGACGGGGAAGACTTGTCTGGTGTCAGAACAAGAGACATGAGTCGACATACAAGAGATACTGGGTCCAGTATTAGAATTTAAAAGTGTTTTGGAAGGCTTAAGGTCAAGTAAGGGAGAAAGGATAGGTTACACTCCATTAGAATTTCTAAAATCATAGGGCATGGGGAGGGTCGGCGGGGGTGGGGGTGGGGAGGGTGGCAAAAAATTGTTGTTCACGTTCTGTGCAGAACTTATGAGTCTTTCCATATACCATCAGACGTCCGGAAAAACATCATCCATACAGTTCCTAGGATTGCAAGGGCTGACAAGTGCGAGATTTATCCAATAATTAACTTAAAACTCATGAGAGCAAGTTGCTAACAAGAATAATATACAGAAGAAAGGAAAAGGAAATTGAAAAATTTGCTATATGACGGCTAGTTTGGCTTTAGGTAAGGTAAAGGCACCAGCGAGGTAGTTCTGACGTTGCTGTTGATAAAGGAAGCAAGGCTAAAGAAAACTCAAGACACGTTCATAGGGTTTGACGACCTGGAAGAAGCGTTCGACAATGTCAGAAACAACAATGTGTTCGAAATTCTGAAAAAAAATATGGGTGAGCTATAAAGAAAGACGGGTAATATACAACATGTACAAGAGCCAATAGGTATCAAGAAGCAACGAAGTGCTCGGATTGGCCACGTAGGTTGTAGTCTTTCGCCCCTACTGTTCAATAACTACATCATAGAAGCAATGATGGGAATAAAATTAGGGTACAAGAGTGGGATTAAGATTCAGGGCGAAAGGATATCAATGATATGATTCGAAGATGGCATTGCTATTCTCGGTGAAAGTGATGAAGAATTACATGATGTGTTGAGTGCAATGACCAAGCTAATGTGTAAAGAATATGGAATAAGAGTAAATCGACCGAAGACGAAAGCAATGAAAAGTAGCTGGAATGGGAATAGCGAGAAACTTAACATCAGAACTGAGGATCACGATGTAGAAGAAGTTAAGGAGTTCTGCTACCTAGTCGGCGACACAAGCCTTGATGGATGGAGCAAAAAGGACATAAAAACAGACTAGCACTAGCAAGAAGGGAACTCTTGTACAAGAAAAGTTTACTAGTATCAGACATAGGCCTTAACTTACCTGCGACTGTACGCTTGGAGCACAGCATTGCACAGTAGCGAAACGCGGACTGTGGGAAAACCATTACAAAAGAGAATCGAAGCATCTGATATGTGATGCTACAGAAGAATGTTGAAAATTAAGTGTGCTGATAAGTTAAGGAAAGACTTGGTTCTCCACAGAATCGGCGAGGAAAGGAACATTTGAAAACACTAGCAACAAGAGGGGAAGCATGACAGGACATCTGTTAAGACATCGGGAAATAACTTCGATGGTACAAGAGGGGGCTGCAGCGGGTAAAATTGGCAGAGGAATACAGAGTTTTGATACATTCCACAAATAGTTGAGGGCTTAGAGTGCAAGTGTCACTCTGAGATGAAAAGGTTGGTGCAGGACGGAATTCGTGGCGGGCTGCATTGAAACAGTCAGGAAACCGATCACTAAAATTAAATTTGTCATAGAGAAAATTGTTGTATTGCAGTATCGTATATTGCTCCAATTTATTTATTTGATTTATTGTAGTGTAGATGTGGTTCCTCCTTCTGTCAGCTGGCGGAGAGGAGACAGTAGTTTCATGGAGGAGATTGTGCCTCGTCGACTGGAACATTTATTTCCCTCGTAGCGCGAGATTTACGCAAGAGAAGGGCAGGCCATTGTGCAAATGGCTGAGGTGGGCTCTCTTGGGGCCGACGAGGAAGGAGCTGTGGTTGGGGGTCATCAGTGGGTGTGGAGCCAGAATTGGGAGTCCTCCTCTGTGTTTCTCCTCACCGACGGTAAGCGCGGGACGTAGTTGCTGTGGACACAATCTACCCGCTTGATCGGTCGGTGTTTGTCCCTGGCGGGATGACGGCGTTTCCTGCGCAGACAGACAGGATTTTCCATTTTACAAGCTAACCTATTACTGGGTGATTTAGTGACCTACAGTAGTAATTTGCTTTCTCGAGTGATGGAAATGGATGTACAATTTTGCCATGTCGAGAAGCACATTTGTTTACCCCTCAGGCAGAATGATGCTGATGGCTAGTTGTGGTGGCGCAGCGAGACGGCAGAAAGACTGTGCACATGATTGGTACGAGCGCCATCACTTGGTAAGGGAGCGAGATGGGAAGCTTTCTCCACGCTGATATTCCAGCTAGTTGTCATCAGGACTTCGCTAAATGTCAGCGTGAGTCTTCTCCGCTGCGGGAATTAAGAGAACCCAGAGTCTCAGTCGGGCACACAGTTTTAATCTGCCAGGAAATTTCAACCTAGTTGTTATCTTTTCTCGGTCGAGAGGGCGTCGAATCCAGAGGCGACGCAGACAGGTAGTTATAATATTTGAAGAGGAGCGGTAAATGGGTTGTTTATTGGCTGACAGCAGTGTTTTGGTTGTTCAAAGATGTGTGTGAATTCCTAAGGGACCAAACTGCTGACATCATCGGTCCCTAGACTTACACACTACTTATTCTAAGAACAACACACACACCCAAGCCCGAGGGAGGTCTCGAACCTCCGGCGGGAGGAGCCAAACATTACGTGACATTGTAAGGTGTCAGGCAAATCCAACACCTTCCATGAAAACCCTGACATGATAAGCAAATCCAGTAGTATGTCACATAGCTCCGAATAAATCGTGCCATTAAATTAACCAAAGTCTCTGTTACGTTGCAAACGTTAAAAACATTGCCCCACCACAAAGTATAACGTTTTTGTAGGCGGAGCTTAAGGTTAACATTGAGACCCTGATTGGTCAGATGAAAACACAGCCAGATTGTTTTTTTTTTTTTTTTAACCAACTTCGGTAAATTGTAGTACGGAGAAGTTAGGAGGTAGTTGCTTCCGGGACGGCGAGCTGTATGGAGCTGCGCTGCACGCCGCCCCCTGACGCTGCCTAACCAACGACAAGGTAATGAACGCACGCGATGCCGCATAACAGCGCATAAAGCTTCACTCAGAACTGCAGAAGTCTCATCTGTTACACCCCCTTTTTGCGTAATACTAGTGGCGATCGTCAATTAAATCTCTTGCTGTTCACATTTGCCACTTGAAGTAAAAATCTGAAACTCGATGATTTTTCTGTTATATAGTTATTGAGAAGCCACATCAGCCACTGTAATTTACGACAAGTTAGACAAGTAATAAAGATAATTGAGGGTCACTGTAGACCATTTTGATAGTTTTCTCTTTTGTGAAACTTAATTTAAACCTAGATTATAGATGTGATATGGCATAGGTCATCCTTTGATCCATTGTAGAACTTGGAAAACCATTCAGGGAATATTCGTTCACATTATTGTTGAATGCAGTTCGTTTTTACCATCCTGTACTAAAACATTTCCTTTTATCAATAGTGCAATTTATAAACAATGTTTTGTGAGTAGAATAAAATTTCCAATGGTAAACTTAACTACTTTTTCGACGTTATTTTACCAGCTAACTAAATATAGGAAAGCCTTGAACCCCTTCCACTTAATTTAGTTAGTATTAAGATTCTTTTACAGGGAGTGCAGTGGGGCTGACGGTGAAATAATTAAGTATTTGGTTATATCATCGCTAGTCTCACTGAACTGTTCTGAACTCTACATGTCATGTGTGGTCTGACGTCTCCTTACAAGCAACAGGTCCCAGGTTCAAACTAGTCAATTCCCTAAAAAACACGCTCAGAGTGTCGTTGCGCGAAAGTGGTAGGCAGACACGATATAGAACAACAGACACCACGCAGAATGTTTGAACATGGTGCCTCAAACCGTGCGGCCACTCCGCACTGCTTGGTTGGCAGTGCAGGGTACAGTGAAGAAAACAGGTTATTTGTTGGTTGGTTGATTCGGCAGTGCAGGGTACAGTGAAGAAAACAGGTTATTTGTTGGTTGGTTGATTCGGAGGAGTGGACCAAACAGCGAGGTCATCGGTCCCACCGGATTAGGGAAGGGTGTGGAAAGAACTCGGCCGTGCCCTTTTACAGAAACCATCCCGGCATTTACCTGCAGAAATTTTGGGAAATCACGGAAAACCTAAATCAGGATGTCGGGACGCAGGTTTGAACCATCGTCGTCACCGAATGCGAGTCCAGTGTGCTACCCACTGCGCCACCTCGCTCGGTGTTACAGATTGTTCTTTGAGTGTAATTGTATGCACGGAAGGTTCATAGGTACAGTGAGGCGTGTTATGGTTGTTGTGTGGTAGTACGCTGGGCGCGCTGATATTTTCTGTGCTATTATACGGATCGTGGTATTGATATTATTACACTGTGAGTGTACTGAATATTATTTTGTTATATTACCCTTTGAAAGGGGTGTATTTTGTATATCATACTGTACAGAAAACTGTACTGACAAATTTACATGTGTAGTCCTGTACATGGTTGATAATAGCATTGTTTTAATAGCTATGTGGTGATGGGAGAGGTCGGAGGTCTGTATTTAATTGAGAGCTACTGTAAATAGTCTTAATTAAATCGGAAAGTGTCTTCTAGTATGTTGTTCTGCTGTTAATTGCAGAAGTTAATTGTACTGTCATTTATCTGCCTGTGGCGTAGAGCCCGAATCTGATTGCTGGGACTAAGTCACTTTGGATTTCGTTTTTGTTGTATTAAATGTAGAGCTGTAAACCCCTGCCGTACCATAGCATAGTCTACGGTAGATTTCCTAGTAGCTTTGGTCAGTTAAGTTAGCCCCTACATTAGCTGAATGTCAGGTGTGTTGCATAATTATCGGTAGTTCACTCATAACGATCTCTTTCTTCAGGTAGACGATCAGTGTCTTACTAGAGTCTCCTAAAAACCAGAAGCGGTGAATCGTCTGGAAACTGATTGAGAGCTAGGTAACCTATTTAACATTTTTGTTCTACATCGTTATCATCCTACCTGGTACTTAAAAATAAACAATATTTATAGCAAAATTGAAAACGTCAATGTTTAATTCAGTTTTATTCAAAAATTCTTTATTTGTAACGTGAAATAGAGGGATGATGTAGTAAAAATAAAGGAAACAATACAGATACGTATATCATATAATGCCAGAAAACCCAATTTTCTAGAAAAAGGTTGAAAAACAGCAAAGCAACATTATACCAAACATCGCTTCAAAATTTCGTCGAACTTATATAAAACATGTGCATAAACAACCATCGCATTTATCAACAATGACAGAAACTCTAGTCTTTGATCATTATGCGGAACGTCCTATTGAATACGAGTATACATTCATGCACGTAAATTGCACTTTCTTCAAATTGATTGCTTTGCCTACGTAAAAGCGCAGAACTCAGGCGATCAACAAATTTTCATTACTCATTACCTGCAATTTATATACTGTAAGGATGTAAAATACATAATGCAGTAACACTGAAAGACGAGCGGTTCAAATTATGTGCAAAACAGACAAACTAATAAACAAACAAACAAAAACCAGAGAAGTCATCGGTTCCCAGTTTCTGTCTTACACAATCATTTATGTTTCTTTTCCTACCAGTGCTACCAATATTACCGGTAATCCTACCATTTTCTACGTCATTATGTAGAGTTGGTAGAAAGCAACTGTAGTCTTGGTTCAAATGGTTCAAATGGCTCTGAGCACTATGGGACTTAACATCCTTGGTCATCAGTCCCCTAGAACTTAGAACTACTTAGACCTAACTAACCTAAGGACATCACACAACACCCAGTCATCACGAGGCAGAGAAAATCCCTAACCCAGCCTGGAATCGAACCCGGGAACACGGGCGTGGGAAGCGAGAACACTACCGCACGACCACAAGCTGCGGACAACTGTAGTCTTGTAGAGCTGCAAGTTAAGTTTTGTTTACTTCTCATTTCTCTACTGTCAAGAAGAATATTTTATGTTTCATCAATTATTTGTAAAACTGAGCCCACGCCAGGACGAAACACAGCATGAACCCCATTCCAACAAAATCCTACAAAGTCTACAATTAATTTCGTTCCAACAAGCCAAGCAGGAAAGATTTTCGTGCGCACAGAAACATTACATATATTACCGTATGCATAAATGTATAATGATGAGAAAAACATGCTACAACCGCATGATCGCATGTTGAAGTTAGGATGTGAGTTGTAACAGAAAAACACAAATAATAACCTACACTCCTGGAAATTGAAATAAGAACACCGTGTATTCATTGTCCCAGGAACGGGAAACTTTATTGACACATTCCTGGGATCAGATACATCACATGATCACACTGACAGAACCACAGGCACATAGACACAGGCAACAGAGCATGCACAATGTCGGCACTAGTACAGTGTATATCCACCTTTCGCAGCAATGCAGGCTGCTATTCTCCCATGGAGACGATCGTAGAGATGCTGGATGTAGTCCTGTGGAACGGCTTGCCATGCCATTTCCACCTGGCGCCTCAGTTGGACCAGCGTTCGTGCAGGACGTGCAGACCGCGTGAGACGACGCTTCATCCAGTCCCAAACATGCTCAATGGGGAACAGATCCGGAGATCTTGCTGGCCAGGGTAGTTGACTTACACCTTCTAGAGCACGTTGGGTGGCACGGGATACATGCGGACGTGCATTGTCCTGTTGGAACAGCAAGTTCCCTTGCCGGTCTAGGAATGGTAGAATGATGGGTTCGATGACGGTTTGGATGTACCGTGCAGTGTCCCCTCGACGATCACCAGTGGTGTACGGCCAGTGTAGGAGATCGCTCCCCACACCATGATGCCGGGTGTTGGCCCTGTGTGCCTCGGTCGTATAAAGTCCTGATTGTGGCGCTCACCTGCACGGCGTCAAACACGCATACGACCATCATTGGCACCAAGGCAGAAGCGACTCTCATCGCTGAAGACGACACGTCTCCATTCGTCCCTCCATTCACGCCTGTCGCGACACCACTGGAGGCGGGCTGCACGATGTTGGGGCGTGAGCGGAAGACGGCCTAACGGTGTGCGGGACCGTAGCCCAGCTTCATGGAGACGGTTGCGAATGGTCCTCGCCGATACCCCAGGAGCAACAGTGTCCCTAATTTGCTGGGAAGTGGCGGTGCGGTCCCCTACGGCACTGCGTAGGATCCTACGGTCTTGGCGTGCATCCGTGCGTCGCTGCGGTCCGGTCCCAGGTCGACGGGCACGTGCACCTTCCGCCGACCACTGGCGACAACATCGATGTACTGTGGACACCTCACGCCCCACGTGTTGAGCAATTTGGCGGTACGTCCACCCGGCCTCCCGCATGCCCACTATACGCCCTCGCTCAAAGTCCGTCAACTGCACATACGGTTCACGTCCAGGCTGTCGCGGCATGCTACCAGTGTTAAAGACTGCGATGGAGCTCCGTATGCCACGGCAAACTGGCTGACACTGACGGCGGCGGTGCACAAATGCTGCGCAGCTAGCGCCATTCGACGGCCAACACCGCGGTTCCTGGTGTGTCCGCTGTGCCGTGCGTGTGATCATTGCTTGTACAGCCCTCTCGCAGTGTCCGGAGCAAGTATGGTGGGTCTGACACACCGGTGTCAATGTGTTCTTTTTTCCATTTCCAGGAGTGTATGTTGTATTTCTAACTGGATCGAAACTGTTGGGTTGGTTCATAAGTTCGTAGCGTTTCTCCATAAGTGTAATTTGGAAAATGGAAACAATTACACAGACTTGAGTCATCAATAATAAATTCTCCTTCACAGTTTACAACGGACTGACAACGCTGGGATAACTTTCCATTCCGCGACTGTAGAAATCACGTGGTTTTGAGGTAAAGAACTCGTCATGTTCGGAGCGCTTCTTCATCCCGAAAGGAAGTTCCTTGAAGGTTGTTCTGTTGACAGAGGATAAGGTGAACATATGAGCGCGCAAGGTTAGGCGAAAGAGGTGAGTGCGGAACGACTTTCCAACCCAAAACCTGTCCAGGGCTTTTGTCATTCTAGCAGAATGCGGTCGGGCGTTATCGTGGAATAGCATCACTTCCGCAGTCTTTCTGGTCGTTGTTCTTCGATTGTCTCTGCAAATCGTCTCAGTTGTTAACCATATATATCAGATGTGGTGGCTGAGCCGCGGTGAAGCAGTTCAACCTACACCACACCGTTGCTTTTCACCATATGCACAACATTATCTGTTATTGATCCACACAGGCACGCTCTGCGGGGAGTTGCTGCTTTGTTTGGGTTCAACCATACCCTTCTTTTCCTACGTTAAGAAAAAAATGCCATTTATCGTCATCTATAACGATACAGGATTGGAAGGGTCGGTGTTGTTCACGAGCGAATTGATGGTGTGTATGCGGAGATGCATTTATGACCACTCGCTGATTTTTGTTATTTTGTCTTAGGGCATGCGGTACTCATGCCCTTCATTACTGAAGCTTCATCACTGCATGAAAATGTCACACAATGATGAAATGATGACAGTTCATCAAATCTGCCAGATCTCTCACTTTATCTCGATGGTCGTTTCTCCTTACGTAAGAGAAGTCATTGAAATGTTTTGGCTTTCGGTGGTGATGTTTTAAATTTAGTGAAAAGGTCTTGTCAAACGGAAAACGCACCACAACTGGCTAATCATATCAACTGGCTAATCATATCCGTGACAGACGTTCACCTACCTACTTTCTCTGATAGTTTCCGATATCCTTTATCAACCCTGTCTGGGAAGGACGGAAAGATAGGGAAATTACAATTTGTGATGTACACTGAAGTAATAAAAGTCATTGGATCCATCCAAATATAGTATCGGACTTCCTTTTGCACTGCTTAGTGCTGCAACTCGTTGTGGCATGGACTCAACAAGTCGTTGAAGGTCCGCTTTAGAAATAATGAACCATGCTCTCTTATAGCCGTCCATAGCTGCGAAAATGTTGCCGCTGCAGTATGTTGTGCACGAACTGATCTTTCGACTACATCGCATTAATGTTCGGTAGGATTCAGACACCGCGTGGAGTGGCCGCGGCGTCATAGGGATTGGGGATTGGATTGCAGTTTGGTCCCAGAAGACCTTACCACAACTTTCCAATTTTCCTACGCTACACAGCGTCACAGATACAGACGCCGGCGCCCTTAAATGTATGTCCATACAGGTTGATTCAGTAATGGTGTTGCGAACTTTAAGGGGTAAAGGAGACGGATAAATATATCAATTTGAGGTAAGGGTCCCTGGTTTGGGAACGAATGAATCGAAAGCTACAACGAAAATAATTCTGATAACTCAGGATAGAGGTCAGGAGCGGAGGGCTTTGTAAAATGAAAATTAATTGAAGTGGAATGGACCCAGTTTATTCTTGTAATGATGGTACAGTGGTGCCTACGTAGGGCCGAGCAGCCCCAAGAGGGGTTGCCGTCTGCTCATCAGAGAGGCAGAGGCTAGAGGAGCGACTACTCGGGGCCTAGGTCTGAAGCTAAGACCGCCACTGTGGTTGCTAACAATGTAGAGTATGCAACTTTCAGAGGTGGTAGAATGGCCCAAGACAAGAAAAATGTCTGGTAAACATGGCCTCTAAAATGCATACCTGAATATGTAAGAGGTCTTATTCATCGTCGCTAGTGCGAAACACATCTCCTCAATTGAAGAAGTGCCGATACCGCTTAAGATATGCGTTTTAGATCCAATGTTGACTACACAGTTTTTCTTCGTTTGGGCCATCCCTACAATCTTAACAGAAACGGTACCAGTGCATGTAATTCCACTGACTGAAGTATCAGAACGCTTTTCAGTTATAACTTTCGATTCGTTCTTCTCCGGTACACGACACTTGCCTCAAGTTGATACCTTTTTGTTCTTCTCGATCATCCTTGGAAGTTAGTAACTTCATCATGGAATCACCCCGTGTATATACATGCATTTACAGGTGGCACCGCCAATATCTTTGACGCTCTGAAACGTCGTTGGATTTCCGGACATGGGTTTCTATGTGAACCTTGATCTACTAAGTTCTCTGTACTACCTCTAGAAGTGTGTAACATGAACTGCGACACACCGTGTATAATAAAGAATTTCATTTGTTTTACTCTTTTGGGACCTTTGAAAGTATTGGATGCCTCGCAGTTCCTGTATGACCCCGCGTACTCAAGGCAACTGTATCTTTTGGCAGCTACCCACCACCGGTACAGCTCTCTGCAGCTAAATCTGACCTACAGGCAGTGTGTACGTACGTCGTGTACGTTGCATGTCACGGCAGCCTCGCCGAATTAAAAGTGTAGGCGGTGTGGGAGCGAGTCTAGCGCAGAGTAGCGCGGCGGATCAATCCGGCGCAGCGGGCGTCCGTCTGGCCGACGCCGGGCGTCGCCTAACTGCCGACGCTCACGGCACCGCCACACCGCCAGCTGCCGCAAAGTGCGCACCGCCGCGGCGCCGCGTGGCGCGGCCCTGGCCGGGGCAGGGCAGGCGTGCCCTGCGGCTGCTGCTGCCGTCCCAGCGCCCAGTGGAACTCGGGTCAGAGCGGGTGACACAAGTCGATGCACCTTGGTGGTTACTGGCGTCCAGTCAAGCCAGATCGCACGTACCTTGTGTCAGTGGTTTTTTCACGCTAAAGTCGCATTACCGACATACTGACCGACACAGCGCGTTCTAGCCGCAATTCCGCCGAAGCCTACTTTATGACACCCCCCCCCTCCCCCCCACAAACCATGGACGTTGCTGTTGGGCCGTTGGTGGCCAGGCTTTCTTTCCTCAGCGACACAGATAGCAGTACCGTAGGTGCAACCACAACGGAGGGATATCTGTTGAGAGGCTGAGAAACATTTGGTTCCTGAAGAGGGGCAGCAGCCTTTCAGCAGTTGCTGGGGTAACAGTCTGGATGATTCGCTGATCTGGCCTTGTGACACTAACCAAAACGGCCTTGCTGTGCTGGTACTGCGAACGGCTGAAAGCATGGGAAAACTACAGCCGTAATTTTTGCAGAGGGCACGCAGCTTTACTGTATGAGCCTGGAGAGTTGCATCAAACCAGTCTTTGGACTGAAGACCGTAACAACGACAATCTTATCAACACACAACTCCCACTGTGAAGTGGCGAGACAGCCACTATAATGTTAGGGACAGGTGGCTACCGGAATCAGGATACATATCTAGTACACCCATCACTTATTGCCGTTGATCGATAAGTGACGCGATTGTATCTATAACGACTTCAAGCCTCTCAAGCTCGTAAATATGTGGCATATCGCCTGCAACTTCCTGATTATCAATATAAACCATATTTGAATTTTACGTGAACAATTAGTGTTGTGACTTGGCAAGACAGCCAAGCCACTATGAGGTGAAGCCAAAAGGTACGCGTTAAAGCTCACGCAGGCTGGCGTGAGGTCTGGAAAATGACAAAGTCTTTGAATGCATTACGGGAACAGCAGTGATCAATGTCTTATAAATAATTACTATTAAAAACAGTCTTGATCACGATTTATTTAACAAGGTGACCGGTTTCGACCACTACTGTGGTCATCTTCAGACCTATAAGTTGTATACAAAGCTCTAATTAGAGGGCTACATACATTAAACAAAATACACAAAGTTATAAAGCTATAAGACGTTGAATTACCATTGAGTAGGAACCTCTTTCTGTTGGAGAATCACTACTGAAAGAGGTTCCTACTCAATGGTAATTCAACGTTTTATAGCTTTATAACTTTATGTATTTTGTTTAATGTATGTAGCCCTCTAATTAGAGCTTTGTATACAACTTATAGGTCTGAAGATGACCACAGTAGTGGTCGAAACCGGTCACCTTGTTAAATAAATCGTGATCAAGACTGTTTTTAATAGTAATTATTGACAAGGTCTTTATAGTAGCAAAAATAGTACGTAGCTTCTGGAATACTTAACTTTAATCCATAATTGGTGAACATCTGTCTGACGGTACATGCATCACAAGATAAATAGCAAATGATAATGGCGCCTTGCTAGGTCGTAGCAAATGACGTACCTGAAGGCTATGCTAACTATCGTTTCGGCAAATGAGAGCGTAATTTGTCAGTGAACCATCGCTAGCAAAGTCCGCTGTACAACTGGGAGGAGTGCTAGGAAGTCTCTCTAGACCTGCCGTGTAGCGGCGCTCGGTCTGCAATCACTGACAGTGGCGACACGCGGGTCCGACATATACCAACGGACCGCGGCCGATTTAAAGGCTACCACCTAGCAAGTGTGGTGTCTGGCGGTGACACCACAATTAGAACTTCTTCGTTGTGTCACGCGAACGTTGTTCCGCTACCACTGGAACATTAAACAGCATGAACGTCTCGTAACTTTGTTCGTTTCGAATCTACGAACACCATTACGTCTCTTTCACATAGCGCCCCTGATTTTTTGTTCAATAATTTGCTTCCTATCCTTAACACCTGTCGAAAAGTTAATCACATTGCACCACTCACGTAAAGGTGTCGCTATTAAAAACGTTACATAAAAGATTCGGTAGGAACACCACTCTTCTATGGACAATTTAAGTTAATGGAACAGTAATTGCTATAATGTTTCCTTATTCGCATGCAAAAACATACTTGACTTTTAAGCAACGAGTAACTTAAGCAAACAGGGAGCATCATGACTAAAATATGTAATTGTTTAGTGACTAGGGCCTCCCGTCGGGGAGACCGTTCCCCGTGTGCAAGTCTTTCCATTTGACGCCACTTCGGCGTCTTGCACGTCGATGGAGATGAAATGATGATGATTTCGACAACACAACACCCTGTCCCTGAGCGGAGAAAATCTCCGACCCAGCCGGGATTCGAACCCCGGACCTTAGGATAGACATTCTGTCGCGCTGACCACTTTTGTTTTTCCTTCGTTGTTGTTCGTTGTGTTTGGTCGTTGCGGACGTGACAAGACATCCGTTCAGGTTGATCGTTGATTCTTTGACTCAGTTTTTTTATTACAGAGAGCAATCACTCAGCTACCGGGAAAGGACAGCAGTACGACTGATACAAGAATTATGGAGCAAGAGATTATTGTAGCGAGCATGAGTATCTTGACCTCCAAACTGACCAAATACAAACGCAAAATATATATATTTAAGGAGAGCAAATAAACCTTCACTTGACACGTTCGTAACAGAAAGTTGGGGCTTTAATTCCAAAAAATAGTTTCACCAGCAATTGAGACATGTACACCAATGAAATTAATAAAAAGCAGAAGTGATACCCCAATATACATCAAACACAATGGAACACTGTTGCCGAAACAGCGAAAAATCATGCCAAGTTTAAATGAACACAAAATTCCCAACATTAGTGACGTTTCACAAAAGCACCTAATTTATCGCGGACAACTATGTGAGGTGATTTTACCAGTTTCCGCAATGACATTCTGTCTAGAAATCCGTCAGAAAACCGATTGATATTCTAATCGTACATAAGGTCCTCCAGCGACAAGACACAATCAACACCTTTACTGCGCGATAGCAATGGTAAAAGTACCGATTACAGTGCAACTGAAACGGAGTTACTAGATGCAGTGTTGAGAAATTCTCTTCGCCAAATAAGACGAAGTAAATACACTGACGGCAAAAAAAAAAAAAAAAAAAAAAAAAAAAAAAAAAAAAAAAAAAAAAAAAACACGCAACGTCATGAAGGAGTTGTGCGACATAAACGAAAGATGTTTGTGTGTTTCTTCTCCTGAAAGATGATGTCTGTTCAGATTTCTCGCCAGTCACATAAGAGAAGCGTCAGTAGAGTCGCTATGAGGATGCAAATCAGGTGTGCTTTAAATTTGCGCTGTAACGATCGTGAGCCTTAGTTTTCTTTGAGATTGAATGTGGAGAGGTGATATTGGCCAAGACTATCTTTGACGCGTAACAGACGCCATTATCAGCACCTCAGTGAGTTTGAAGGAGGTCGTCTAATAAGACTACGAGAAACTGAACGTTCCTTCTGCGATATTGCAGAAAGAGTTGGTAGGAATGTAACCAGCAGCGGTGGTCACAAGAAAGTACGGTCATGAAGAAACAGGGCAGCCGACAGCCATAGGGCACTACCGAGATGGAAGATGAAGATTTCGTACGCCGTGTGGCTCAGGCATCTGCAACAATAATGTGAGAAGCAGCTGGCGTCACAGTGAAAAACTGTTAAAAATCGGTTACATCAATGACAGCTCCGTCGCAGACACCCTGTAGCGCGCATTCCATTGACCGCAATCCATTACCATTTGCGGCTTCAGTTGTGCCAAGCGAGAGCTTAGTGCGGTGCACGATGGAGGTCTGTTGTGTTTTATGATGAAACCTGGTTCTGCCTCGGTGCCAATGATGGCCGTGTTTAGGTTAAAAGAGGCCAGTTGAAAGCCTCTTCCCAACGCGTTTGCTTGTCCAAAGCGTTGGACCTACACCTGGACTTAGGAACTGGGGAGCGATTTCATGTGATCGTAGAAGCACTCTCGTGGTTATGCCAGTACCCTGGCTGCAAATTTGTAAGCTCATTTGGTGATTCGACCTGTTATTTTGTCATTCATGAACAGCAATGCAGAGCCGTTTCTCCAACTGGGTAACGCTCGCCAACATATCGCTGTTGTAACCCAGCATGCTCTACCGAGTGTTGCCTTGGCCTGCTGGATCACAAGATTTGCCTCCAATCATACATATGTGGGACATCATCGGACGACAACTTCAGCGTGATCAAAACCAGCATTAACCGTCCCTGCATTGACCGACCAAGCGCAACAGGAATGTCACTCCATCCTTCAAATTGACGTCTGACACGTGTACAACGCAATTCATGATGCACTTCCACTTCCAAAGGTCCCTTCCTATCTAGCATATTCAACCGCTCGTTCGACAAATGATCCATATCTAAAGACTGGAAAGTTGCACAGGTCACACCAATACTTGAAAGAGGAAATAGAAGTAATTCGACAAATTACAGACTAGTATCTCTGACGTAGATTCGTAGTAGGATTATGGAACACATCCAGTGTTCGAAAATTATGAATTGCCTCAAAGAAAACGATCCATTGACACGCAGTCATCATGGATTCAAAAAGTATCGTTCTTCAGCAACACAACTAGCTCTTTGATCTCCAGCCATCCTGATTTAGGTTTTCCGTGATTTCCCTAAATCGTTTCAGGCAAATGCCGGGATGGTTCCTTTGAAAGGGCACGGCCGATTTCCTTCTCAATCCTTCCCTACCCCGAGCTTGCGCTCCGTCTCTAATGACCTCGTAGTCGACGGGACGTTCAAACACTAACCACCACCATCTTTGATCTCATTAAGTAACGAGTGCTATCGGCAGGGCTCTTAATTTGACTCCATGTTTCTGGATTTCCAGAAGGCTTCTAGTAGAGATCCTCACAAGCGACTTCTAATCAAATTGAATTCCTGTGGGGTCTCAGTTTTCGGCTGGATTCATGATTTCTTGTCACAGTGATCAGTGTTCGTAGTAACTGACGGAAAGCCATCGAGTAAAACGGAAGTGATATGTGACATTGCCCAAGGAAGTGTTATACTTCCTCTGCTGTTCCTAATAAGAGCAGCGCTCTTAGGTCACTCGCAGATAGTGCAGTTATTTTCCGTCTAGAACGATCATCACAAGATCGAAAACACTGGCCAAAATTACTTATACAATATATTTGTATGATGCGAAAAGTGGTAGTTGATTCCAAATAATAAAAAGTGGATGGTAATCCACATGACCAGTCAAAGGAATCCAATAGATTTCGTTTGCACGATAAGCCACAGAAATTCAAAAGCCCTCAAATTCTACAAAATACCAAGGGGTAATCGTCACGAACAATTTACACTGGAACGACAACGTAGATAATGTCGTGTGGAAGGTGAACCAAAGACTCCGTTTTCTTGGCAGAACACTTAGAACATGAAATAAAATCACTAAATAGACTACATACACAACGCTTGTCTGTCCTTTGATATCCCGGTGTGGTATGGGATCCTTACCACTTAGGAATTACGGAGCATATCCAGAAAGTACAAAGACGCGCAGCTCGCATTGTACTATCGCGACATAGTGAAGACTGTGTCGGAGATGTGATACGCAAGAACGGGTGGCAACAATTGAAATATCATTCGACGGGGCGGAATCTTTTCTCGAAATATCAATCTCAAACGAAGATGAAAATTAGACCGGAGAGAGTTAAATGTGGACTGATATTTGAGATACTGCAAGGTGCTCTATGAGTTTATACGACTTCTCTGTCAATCTCCAGCTAGAGATGAACATGACCACTTATAATCGGCGCAGTACAATTACGTTTACGTTTGCACATAGTAACTTTACATTTGACATGCCAATTTGTAGTGAACCTCATGATAATGGGAAGTGTATATGTCATGTGAAACGCCTTGCAACACAGATGGATAATACACTGAGGCGATAAAAGTCATGGGATACCGCGTAATATCGTGTCGGACCTCCTTTTGCCCGGCGTCGTGCAACAGTTCGACGTGGCATGAACTCAACATGTCGCTGGAGGTCCCATGCATGAAAATTGAGCCGTGCTCCCTCTATAGCTGGCCATAATTGCGGAAGTGTTGCCGGTGCAGGATGATTTTGCATCAACTGACCTCTCCATTATCTCCCATAGAAGCTCAACGGGATTCATGTCGGGCTATGTGGGTGTCCAAATCATTCGCCCCAATTGTCCAGAACCAATCCCGAACAGTTGTGGCCCGGTGACTTGGTGCATTGTTATCCATATAAATTCCATTGTTGTTTGGGAAAATCTCGTCCATGAATAGCTGAAAACGGTCTCCAAGTAGCGCAACATCTAGAGGGCTCAGTCTTTTTCATGTATTCACAGTCCACAATGTTATGGAGCCACCACCAACTTGAACAGTGTCTTGTTGACAACTTGGATCCATGGTTTGGTTGGGTACGCGCCACACTCGAACACTGTCATCAACTCATAATAACTGAAGTCGTGTCTTATCTCATCAGGCTACGGTTTCCCAGTTGCCTAGGATCCAACCGACATGGTCGAGAGCCTAGGAGAGGCGCTCTAAACTATCTCGTGCTGTAAGTAAAGGCACTCGCTTCGGCCGTCTGCTGATACAACGCACTGACGCCAAATTTCACAGCTCTGCCCTCACAGATACGTTACTCATTCAGTCAGACATTGTTTCATGCTGTTATTTCACGCTATGTTGCTTGTCTATTAGCACCGACAATGCTATACAAACGTTGCTGCACTCGGTCGTTGTTCGTAGCGAGATGAAATGCCAAATACTCTTGGCACGCCCTGCACACTGTGGATCTCGGAATATTGAATTCCCTAACGATTCCTAAATGGAATTCCCCACGCTTTTAGCACCAACTACCATTCCGCGTCGTGCTGCCATAATCACGTTGGACTTTTCACATGAATCAGCGGGAGTACGAATGAAAGCTTCGCCAATGCACTGTCGTTTCATATCTTGTGTGCGCGATACTACTACCATCTGTATATGTGAATGTCACTATCCCATGACTTTTGTCACCTTAGTTTATTTGGAAGTTATTGTAAATTTGTTATCATTATGAATTTATTTTATTGACCTTGACGTATTGCATATTATTTACTTGTTGGACTACAAAAGTTTAAAAATACAGAGATACAAGTTTGGGGAAAGTTAAGCTGTATTGATAGAATTCATTGGAAAATTTGAACCCAACGTAATAAATATGGAATAGCCAATAATGTACTGTCAGCAGTTATCACAAAAGAAACGACAATGATTCATGTTTAATTTTAAACGAACCACAACAATATTTAGAATTTCGTTATGAAATCAGCGTACTTACTTTCTTTAAAAAGAAGGTTGCCCCCGGACAGCCGAGTGCGTTAACGAGCCACATCCGGGATGTGGGAAGGAGAGTCATTCGCGGAACGAATTAGCCTCGCGAATTAACGACGGGCAACTTTGATGTGGCTTTTAGGCGGTTTCACACAATCGCTTAGATCAATACCTGAATGGAAACCACATCGAGCCTCAGGTACACGCTACTCAAACATTTAAAGTGATTTCTCACCCCTACACATTAATTACTGTAAACGCAGACAGAAGGCGTACACAGATTTCTTCCCGGGGGATATGGTGGTGTCAGTAAGGGCATGCGTCCACCACCTGACACTAGCATTGCCTTAAGGGCTAAAATGATGCCGACCCCCCCCCCCCCCCCTCCCTTCCCCAGCAGAAACGGGAAACTGCAGACGAAGGGAAAATAACATGTTTTGTAGTTCTGTAATTTGTTATGGTACATCTCTGCGTTCCTTTAGTGAGTATACCTCCTCTTTAACACGAACTCGTGTGTCCACTGTTCTCGTATACACTTATTTCATCCATCTTCATAAATTAGTATCTAACAAGTGTTTGCTGGAAATTTCGTTAGCACTATGGCGACCTGTCTACCAACGTTAAGATGTAATACATTACTTCGGACGACGATTTTCGTTGGCACTGGCAGCTGTTGTATATTAACAATTACTTCATGTTCGTTTTAAGCATAGTGAAGTTTAAGAGAGTTTTACGCCAGTGTGAATCTCTCTTATTTACAAAGCATCCTCACTGATGGTTCATCTTAATTACTCATTTCTTCACGCTGAGTTCAGACTATCCGAAAGAAATAATAAACACCATCCATTTACTGATGGTGCTTTGTAATAAAAACGAGAAGTAGCTGTTGCTCTTAAATTACAGAAGATTTAAGGCGAAAGAAAAAAACAAAGAGTAGGTGTAAATGGTTATGAGACGTAACATGTGAGGTCATCAGTACCCTGGACTTATAACCACTTAAACCTAACTAATCTAAGGACATCACACACATCCATGCACGAGGCAGGATTCGAACCAGCGACCGTAGCAGAAGCGTGGTTCCGGACTGAAGCGCCACAGCGCCCGGCACAGTAGGTGTAAATTTACTCTGCACTTCATAATCTCAATAGTAAATTTATTTTTGTGGTGACTAGTTTTAATTGATATTTGATCAGTTTGACATCTACGTGTAGTTCTATACGGATATAGTAACCTGCTTACACAACTGCATGCGTGTGAGATTGATCAAGTAGTAACAGAAGGTAGCAACTTAGTTGCGGAATCCGACATTAATGTTACATCACTAATCTACAGCGTGTGTCAGAAGGAATGGTCAATGTTCAGGGATAAGACAGGAGCGATCATTTGAAGCAAGAGGTCTATTAAACATGGGCTCCAAAACGCATACCGTAAGAGCTATGAGCAGTTCTTCATCTTCGGTATCGTGAAAGAAATTTCTTCTACTGCAAGCCCTTACCATAACTTTCCGTGTTTTGAGACGTCCTCGTATGAAATAAAACAAGGAAAAATATCCAGTAGACATGGGTTCCAAAATGCGCACCTTAAAATCTATGACCATTGTTCACCTTAACCACTGAGAAACGCATCGTTTCTAGTGAGAAAACTGCTCATAGCACTTAAGGTGTCCGTTTTAGAACCGTATCTACTGGGTATTTCTTGTTGTTTTACTCCATACTACCACCTCTCAAAATATCGAAAACAAAGAGCAGGAGAAGAGATCTGTTTCATAGTTACCGAAGATGAAGAACATAGTTCTTAAGGGCCCACGTTTACTACACTTCATTGAGTCGAACGATCGTTCCTGTTACAATTCTGAATATTATCCGTTCCTCCTCGGACACCGTGTATAACACGGAATTGTTAAAACGGTCATTAGACGACAGTACAGGTTGTTGATGTAATGACTTCCACCGACCACTAATATTTCATTTTCAGTATTTCGCACAATTACTGATGCATTTAAAAATTTAAAATGCTGTCGTAATCTACTCATAATCTTACGCTAAGGGTTTAACACATTAAACCACTCATTAAGATTAGAAACCCTGTATATGTCTTGAGGCTGCGTAACTCGCGGCGCCGTATTCATCCAGCATTTGAGAATGGGAGGACAGAGCGACTTCCAAAAAACTTTACATGTAATTTCAAACTCTTTCAAAACGTTTTCTCACCGACACCTACCACTATATAAAGAAAGTACAAAAGTGTATTCTTTATTACATTTTCGCTCTTTGTGGAATAAAGCATCAGCAACGGGTATGGCGTTCTAATTTATTACTTCTTTACTACTAACTCTATTTTCAACACATTTGGAACGCCGTAATCACATATAGTACTGAATGTGCCTGCAAAATTATATCATTTTACTACACATATTCTTCTTTGACATGGATACTCCACAAATCACAGTTGAGTGTCTGGCACAGGGATCTTCGAGCCACTTTCAATATAATTCTCTATAATTTAAATCTCGAACAGCGCATGGGAAAAACGAACTCCTGTATCTTTCCGTGCGAGCTCTGATTTCCCGTATTTTGTTATGATGATAGTTTGTCCCTACATAGGTCAGCGCCAGTAAAATACTTTCGCCCTCGGACGAGAAGGCTGGTGATGGAAATTCCACAGAAACGAGAAACGTATTTGTTTTAACGATGCCCACCCCAAATACTGTATCATATCAGGCATACACTCTCTCCTACATCGCGATAATACAAAACGGGCTGCTCTTCTTTGAACTTTCTCGATGTACTCCGTTATTCCTATCTGGTAAGTATCCACCAGACTGCGGAACCGTACTTCAAAAGAGGACGGACAAGCGTAATGCAAGCAGTCTCTTTAGTAGGACTGTTGCACTTTCTAAGTGTTCTGTCAGTAGAACCCAGTCTTTGGTTTGTCTTCCCCACAACATTTTCTTTGTGTTCTTTCTAATTTAAGCTGTTGGTCATTGTAATTCCTAGGCAATTAGCTGAATGTACGGTGTTTAGATTTAACCGATTTAACGTTTATCGGAAGACCTACGGATTCCTTTTAGCATTCATGTGGACAACTTCACACTTTTCATTGTTTAGGATCAATTGGCAATTTTAGCACCATACAAATATCTTTTCTACATCTTTTGCAATTTGTTTTGATCTTTTGATGATTTTACTACACGATAAACGACAGCATCATCTGCAAACATCCCTAAGACGGCTGCTCAGATTGTCTCCTAAATCATTTTTAGAGTTAAGATACAGCAGAGGGTCTACAACACTACCTTGGGGAGTGCCAGAAATCACTTCTGTTTTGCTCGATGATTTTCCCTCAATTACTACGAACTGTGACCTCTCTGAAAGGAAATCTAGTCAAGTAACTGAGGCGAGATTCCATGAGCACGCAATTTCACTAAAAGTCGCTTGTGTGGTACAGTGTCAAAAGTCTTCTGGAAATCTATAAATACGGAATCAATTCGAAATTCCTTGTCAATAGCACTCAACCCTTCGTGTGTGTAAAGATCTAGTTGTATTTCACAAGAACGATGTTTTCTCTATCTGTGTTTGCTGTGTGTCAATATCGTGTCCTACGAAAAATAAGTTAAGCATTATTATGGCTGCCAAGTACCATTAATCGCATGCTGCGGTACACATCAGTTTAACAAAGATACATGACACTATTTTTCAACATAGTCACCAGCTCTTTGTAAACACAGATTAAAACGTTTTCCGAATCGTTCAGTTCCTCGACGAGAGAAATCCGCTTCTATGTCACGGAGACATTCAAGAACTGCTATGTGAACGTCCTCATCGTTAGAAGTCTCTTTCCCACAGACGTTCTCTCAGCTCTCGGAAAAAATGGAAACCGCATAGTGCAAGACCTGGACTTCCCTGTCAGCATCACCCACCTCTGTGCTGCTTGGTCTGACTGTTGGTGCCCTTACGCTACTGCTTGAAGAGACTTTGCATTGGCTACCTACATCGCCAGAATTTCACGGTGAACCTGTGTACATTTAATATCTTTCGCTCACAAGAATCGTACTGGCATGCGTCCTTCATCTTTGAAGTACGTTTCCAGGTGATGATCCATACCACTCTCACACTGTGATACGCGTGTTACGTGTACCGCAGCAGAACTGTATGCGCTCTTTGTTGACGTTTCACAAATCTTGTTGCGTAATAGTCTGAGCATGGGGCGACATACGTAGTTTACTTTCTGAAGTCATTAAATAGGTTTCCTTAAAACGGAGAGCAGACTTTACTCATCTATGGGAGTTAGATAGACAATCCCATATTGGGGGGAGGGGGGGGAGGAGGTTACAGGTTATAAGTGATATGGTGAAGTGCGGCTGAAAGGCAGCCACGCGCATATGGTGGAATGTGAGTAGGAGGAATCAAGACAGATGTAGGCTGTATTCTGTATAGCCTGCAGAACGTTTCCACGTAGAAGCAAATTACAAATAATGATGTCCTGCGATTGATTCCATTTGTTTCAAGCGGGAAGAAATTACTTAGATTATCTGAAAAATAGTGCAGAATGTATTAATACGCAACAAAATGAAATTATTTCGTAACTGCGACAAGTACTTGCAGATATAAGAATAGAAATTTGCTTCAAATACCCATTCTTGGCAGCTTTCCGATTCCTTATTTATTGTCTCGCGACATTTCACGTAAGTATGTAACAGCGTGAACGACGCAATACACTATCTGATCAAAAGTATCTGGAACCTATTAGTGGACATTAATGTAGGGTATGTCCTGTCTTCGCCACTATGTTGGCTTGAACTCTGGACATTCAATTAGGTGTCTGAATGTCTGTGGAGAAATGGCAGCCCAACCTTCCTGAAGACCCTAAACCAGAGAAAGTGGTTATGTTAGACGGGCAGGTCTTTAGCAAAGTCGACGTTCTAACTAATCTGGCCGGACGGTTTCAGGAATGTTATTATCCGCAAACGATTGCCTCACTGATGCAACTGCCTCACAGATGCTCCTCCTTTATGATACGCGGCATGCCACGATGTTATAAAAAAACAACGTTCCAGAAGTGTTCGTCTATTTTACGTTGTACACAATGCTGTAAAATGTCTTCATATCCTTGCACATTTATCATTTCCTTAAGAGCAATTAGGGTGCCACAACCTAACAGGGATCAATACCTTCTCCGTACTTCACTATTGGCATCTCACATGTGGCACCTAACTTTCTCCAGGCATTCGCCATATCCAAACCATTGTATCGGACTGCCGCAAGGTAGACGGTAATTCATCCTCCAAATCCATCGTTTCCAGACATCCATTATACAGTCGCGTCGCTCTTTATATCACTTTGAGCGCCGCTCACCACTGATTACGGAAATTTGTGGCTTATGAGAATCTGTTCGACCATTCTACCTCAGAGTTTTTCACTCTCTGTCTACAGTAACTGAACCACCTAGACCAGTGGTAGTACTTTGGGCTTCGCCACTGGTCGATTCCGCTCGTGTCGCATGATTCTTTATGAGCATCCTCCAGAGTGCTCGACGATACCAGTCTGTCAGTGCACGAGATACGTGTGGTCTTGTCTGAACTGTGATTGTTTCTTCACAGACACGTCACAGGATGTTCATTTGGGCAGCTTTGTAGGTAATGTCTCAGCACATAATGGAATTCCATCTTTTACACAAGGACACAAGCTCAGCACAATAGGCTGTGGAGTGGTAGGACTGGACCAAGTGACACATCAGGCAATCACCATCGACAGTTGCACTGAACATATATTTGGCACATTTAAACAAGACAAATAACAAATAAAACCATCAACACATATTTAAAATTACCATTTAGGTGAGAGCAAGTTACATCAAAATTTAAACATTCGTAAACCACGGCACTTATGGCCTATTACACATGTAGTGAAATGAGTTTAAAATCATTTACTCAAAAACTATGATCAGCCTGAAGTAAAATTTACTAAAATTTAACGAGGAAATGTAGTCTTTCGTTGCTGCAGTGATTAGTATTAGCAAAGTAATTCAGAGTACAGGCAACAACAAATCAGATACCATGGCACACAGCCAGGTTACTTAAATGGCAGACACCCTACAGTGTAGGGTATAAAATATAAAATTTCATGTGACAAAGCAACCTCTTGGGATTCAACAACTATGCTCAGAAGCGAACGCCCGCTCATTCAGCTGTTTCCAATACAGGCTTGGCCTGGACCCCCAAACGGGAGCAGCAACGGTCACGGACAGGCAGGAAAAACCACAGAACTAGTGGGTATCTACAGCAGACTGACATCTGTCTTAAGTAACTAAAAACACAATTCATTACAGCAAATTATCTGTAGAATTAAAAAATCAATTAATGAACGTCAGCTAAGCAGTACAAATCTATTATCTATGTGCGTAAGGCCGACTATACGTTAAGCCGCGAGTGATTACATACACGGCCATCCGGCGGAAAGTACACAACAGCACAAGCAGGACACAACCCAAAATGAAAGTATGCGGTATATCGAGTTGCACCCCCCCCCCCCCCCCCGACGCAACACAAAGCGACTTATAGCCAATAGCCACACTTAATTTTGTAATTAATTACAATGTACACATGCTAACATTGAAGGAATTCATGTACTTTCATTAATAGAATCAGTTTCCAACTATATAAACACACATTAACAACTGACCTCTATGTAACTCGTAAGCATTTATGAAACTACTCATTTAGAATTAGAGAATTAGACACGTGTCTCTCAGACACACTATTACTTCACATAGAAACGTAACAGTAATGTTATTGCAATTCACGGCAAAATATATCCAGGGAAAATTTTATCCATGTATATGTATAGCAATTGGCCAGCTTAACTCCGTCGTGTGATATAAATAAAATAACCAGACGGCACTTAGACAAGGGCCAGCCAAACTGTTCTCAATGACGGTGAATACTGACGATAGAAATCAACAAACAGAATGTATCAGCACTCCAGGCCCTAGTAAATGTTAATCATCACATCACATACAGCTCTCTCTAGAAAGTTGCGAACTAAGCAAGTTGAAATTAACACATTCGAGGACATACTCAGTAGGAGTAGGACCGACCGGCCAAAAAAATGACGTCAACTGCACTGACCCCAATAGTCAATTTTGGCCACAATTTACAGCACAACCCAGGCCTTTACTCTCTTGCTTGTTCGACGAAGACAACCGCCACAGATCCCGGTGCCAGGAGACACGCAGGAAGCGAAATACACCAACGGCTTTCCAGTAACGTGACTGCTCCCACGCCGGTGATATTTGCTACGGCGCGATCACCCGGGTAAACAGCCCCTTTTAGATGGGCTCTTCCTGCCACGGCGCCTGTACTCTCCGCCAGACTTCCCAAACGACGTTACTGTTAGGCGTCCCAAAGCAAAATCCTCGCTACTTGCTAGAGCTTACCCCTCGCTCCCCGATCGCCACCGCGCGCTCTGTGCACACCACCGGAAAGATGACCAATACCGGCGGCGGGATATCGCTCTTTCATTATAGCTCTCAAGTCCTCCAAGAGGTGCATCACCTCCTCGTATTATAGCAATTGTAAACCATGAATTACCAGAAACAACTTCTGTAGTAGTACAAGAAAAATTAATCTTGCAGCCTACGAAAGTAATAGGCCCTCCTAGTAGTTGTTGCTGTGCAGTATTTTTTGGTTTAAGATCGAAAGTATCAACATTATTGTATATTGGTAGTCTTGATCTTCTTGTAAGTCTTCTCCTTCGGTAAGGCATGGCTGTCTGTACTGTGCAGCTGCCTCGAGTCGACTGACGTGCTGCTGCCTCATGAGCCACAGCTGCTGACGCAGTTGCTGATAAGAAACAGCCGCAGCCAATCAGAAAGCGAACGGATGGGCGGCGCCCCGACCGGAAGGTCTTTTTAGCAGCGGATCGCGCTCTGTTAGAACTAGAGCGCGATGCTCGACCTCTGGCGGCAGCCAGGCGATGTTCGTTCAAGGTCACCCGCCTTGCGTAGCTGATGCGTCTAAGTGAAGACAGCCATGACCAATACCGGCGGTGAGATATCGCTGATCGAGCCACACGGCTCAGTAGGGGCTTTATATATCATGGGTATTTTTTACTGACGTGACATCCAATGATTCGTCGACCCACTCTGCTCTTACTGCATCTCTATTATCTCCACCATACACCTGCCTCCTTTTATACACTGAGATGACAAAGGTCGTCGGACAACGATACACACATAAACAGAGGCGACAGTATCGCGGACACAAGGTATAAAAGGACAGTGCATTCGCGGAGCTGTCATTTACAGTCAGGTGATTCGTGTGAAAGGCGACGATGTTGTTGTGGCCGCATGACGTGAATTAACAGTCTCTAAACACGGAATGGTAGTCGGAGCTAGAAGTATGGGACATTCCATTTCGGAAATCTTTAGGGAATGAGTGCCAAAAATACCAAATTTCAGGTGTTACCTCTCACCACAGACAACGAAGTGGCCGACGGCCCTCACTAAACGACCGAGAGCAGTTCCTTTGGCGTATAGATGTTAATGCTATCAGGCAAGAATCATAGCGTGAAGGAACTGCAGAATTCAGCGCCAAATGTACGACCAACGTATCCGTTAGGACAGTGCGCGAAATTTGGTGTCACTTGGTTATGGCGGCAGACGAAATACGCGAGGCGGGTGACCTTGAACGAACTTCGCCTGGCTGCCGCCAGAGGTCGAGGATCGCGCTCTAGTTCTAACAGAGCGCGATCCGCTGCTAAAAAGAACTTCCCAATGAAGCCATGTTCCCAAGTTGTCAACAAGGCATTGTGCAAGCAAGTGGGATTCCACAATGGTGTAGGTTGCTTTTCATGCAATGGCCTGATAAACCTGAACCGACAACTGACTGGGAATGTTTATGTCCTGCTACTTGGAGACCATTTGCAGCTATTTTTTGGCTTAATGTACCCAAGAAAGGATGGGACATTCATGGATGACAATACACGACATCGCCTACAGCTCCTTTCCTGGGCTCTTGAACATATCGGCTGAACCCTATACGACTGGAAGATCGTGGCCTAGTCAAATGAGTCTAAGTTTCACTTGGTAAAACCTGACGGTAGAATGAACCTGTGTCGCAGACCCAACAAAACCAGGTTCCCAAGTTGTCAACAAGGCATTGTGCAAGCAAGTGGGACTCCACAATGGTGTAGGTTGTGGATACATGCAATGGCCTGATAAACCTGAACCGACAACTGACTGGGAATGTTTATGTCCTGATACTTGGGGACCATTTGCAGCTATTTTTTGGCTTAATGTACCCAAGAAAGGATGGGACATTCATGGATGACAATACACGACATCGCCTACAGCTCCTTTCCTGGGCTCTTGAACATATCGGCTGAACCCTATACGACTGGAAGATCGTGGCCTAGTCAAATGAGTCTAAGTTTCACTTGGTAAAACCTGACGGTAGAATGAACCTGTGTCGCAGACCCAACAAAACCAGGTTCCCAAGTTGTCAACAAGGCATTGTGCAAGCAAGTGGGACTCCACAATGGTGTAGGTTGTGGATACATGCAATGGCCTGATAAACCTGAACCGACAACTGACTGGGAATGTTTATGTCCTGCTACTTGGGGACCATTTGCAGCTAGTTTTTGGCTTAATGTACCCAAGCAAGAATGGGACATTCATGGATGGCAATACACCGTGAGGCAGGGCCACAAATTCTCGCTATTGGTTTGAAGAACAGACAGTTCGAGCGAATGATTTGGCCACCCGAATCGTCCGATATGAATCCTACTGAACCATTAAGGGACGTAACAGAGAGGTCAGCCGGCCGCGGTGGTCTCGTGGTTCTAGGCGCGCAGTCCGGAACCGCGCGACTGCTATGGTCGCAGGTTCGAATCCTGCCTCGGGCATGGATGTGTGTGATGTCCTTAGGTTAGTTAGGTTTAACTAGTTCTAAGTTCTAGGGGACTGATGACCTAAGATGTTAAGTCCCATGGTGCTCAGAGCCATTTCATTTTCAGAGAGGTCATTTCGTGCACAAAATCCTGCACCAGGAATACTTTCACAATTATGGACGGATGTTGGGGCAGCATGGCTCAATATTTCTGCGGGGGCTTAAAAATGACTTATTAAGTCCATGCTACGTCGAGCTGCTGCACTATGCCGGGATTGTGAGGTCCTACACGATATTATAAGATATCCCATGATATTCATCACCTCAAGTGTACTGGCAGGTTCACCTTTCTTGACATCCAGTGGCCAAGCCCACATTACGTAAAGGTGTCCAGATGCGGTTGGTCTGACAGTGTATAAGCTGTGGATGAAGGTACAAACCAGTGCGGTTAGTAATGGCTGGACGTCTGAAGGGTTGGTACCCTCTATGAGCAGGTACTCCAGTTGCCGCTGGCCTCCAGCTGATGCGCCGCGGAGACGCGAGTCCTGGCGAGAGCATGCCAGCGCTGCACGGCGCGGCGGGGCACGGCCTGCTGTTGACTCGCGTGATTGGTTTGGCTGGCTGCTGGCTGGGGCGCCCGCGTGACGCGAATACCGCATCACCCCCGGCTGGCGCCCACGTGGCAGATTCTATCTCGCCGTCCCAGGGGCGGGAATATAGGCCCACCTGATATTTCTGGGCTGCGAGGTGAAAGGCCGGAGGTTATCGCTTACCGGGCTGATTGGTCAATTCCATTCCGTCACCCTTATCTAAGCCGCTCAGCATACAGCAGTGATCTGTCCAGGAGCTAGCATACGGAACCATGATTCTTAACACCGATTGTTGTCACCACATTAAGGAGATATTTCTCAAGAAGAATAGGGTGTTCATAAATTACCTTTATATGTTACGTTACAGTCAGTTTGACAGTCAAAAATATGTTCAAATGTGTGTGAAATCTTATGGGACTTAACGGCTAAGGTCATCAATCCCTAAGTTTACACACTACTTAACCTAAATTATTCTAAGGACAAACACACACACCCATGCACGATGGAGGACTCGAACCTCCGCCGGGACCAGCCGCACAGTCCATGACTGCTGCGCCTAGACCGCTCGGCTAATCCCGCGCGGCGTTTGGCAGTCATCTTAGATTCGGCTCATATTTGTCATATGGGAAGCGAGTTAGGCGACATTTCAAACAGGTAAAGAGTTGCATGAGAAACGACGGTGCCAAAAATTTCCTCAAGGATGCTGACAATAGTCTTGGTAATATACAGCCTTCTCTTGACTCCATCGTGAACACGGAGCTTTCTGTCTTGTAAATGAAGTCTAATGAAAATTGTACCATAACTTTCATGTTTTTCAATACACTAAGAAAGTTTGTCAGTGCCTTTGTAATCTCCCCCTTACTAATCGGCCTATCCTGCATGCGATATGAAATGTGACCGCGGATAGCGTGTATGCCTAATGGATTTTTACTATTTGGATAAGGCTATCGTTCCGGAATAAATAATACCAATAAGTAGGAGGAAAGTGTGCAGATCCTTCTCATGGAAAAGTCTACCAGAATTAAAAGTAATTAAACCGAACAGGGTTGTAATTTGGAAAACTGAAAGTTATTTTGTGCATTCACTCACGAACAACACTGGACAGAAAATGGGTACATCTGATCATGAATCCTAAAATTTCACTAATGGACGAAAAAGAAATAATTAACGGTCGCCATCCCACTAGGGCAATTTACGTCCAAAATCCTGTGCAAGATGATGGGAAAGAAAAACATGTATTGTAAAACACTGACTTGGCAACTGAAGGTTGTCACTTTTTTTTTTTACACTAATTTTAGGTGAGTATGTAATGATAAAGACAACTGAGAAATCACTCTTATGTTACGTTTGTCATAAAATTAAAAAAAAAAACAATCGACTAAGATTTGAAAATATGCTGTTAAATTGTATGTTAGTATTGAACTTAGTTACGTGAACAATGACTTTCAGTGGCCTCAACGTAATGTCATCAAAGAAATTTAGAGAAACAAACAAGCACTTTTTATTTTGCAGTTACTTATTTTGCAAATTGGATTTCATATTATAGTCTGAACAACGGAGCCTTTTTTACTGACTTGAACAGAAATAAATAAGAAAATACGTGCCAAACCAAACAGCCATGTGCTCCCAGATATATGTAAAATAAATAAAACTCGCACACACTTAATTTGTGCATTTCTTTAGATTTGGATTTTTTTTCAGTGATTGATTCTCAAACTTGAAAAATGAAATTGCTTTACTTTTCTCTTAACTGAAACCTCTGTTGTACAACAGTTAATTGAAAGCAGTCTGAGGCTAAAATTCTTAAAAATGAAATTATTCCTTAATAAACTGGCTGTAACTATTCAATTTGTTTCTTATGACACTCGGTTAGCATATCAGGAAAAAAAAAGGAAGGAACAAGGATCCAGCTTGTTAACAATGTCTGAGGACAATGAGGACACAATCGCCCTGAGTTTCACTGATTATTGTTTAAATAAATTTTATCAATCAAATCACATTGAGTTGTGCTGCTAGGTTAGCCGTTAAAACTTTCTACCAGAGACCAGTCTTACCTCAGTGCTGTGCACATGACGAAACTCGGAGCCAACGACGAATCTGTGTTGCTGGACCTTCTGCTGTTGTTGAAGATGGTAGCACCTTGGGGAGCATAGATAATTACAGGAACAGGCAATCGTAATTAATACAGCCTCTTCCACCCATCCACTGTCCCTACTCCTGCTACTAGACATCTGGCCGGCGAGCGTACATGATGCCGCCGAAAATGGTACTCTCTACTGCGAGAGCGAAACACCACACTTCCGCACACTACAAGTGCTGGATCCAGTGTCCTCCTCTCCCCGCAACAACTCTCTTCCCCAAGATTTTACAACGCACAAGCACTGATACTACCGTTGCTAATCGATGCAAATAACAATTGCTTTGACTTTTTTCCCAGAGCTTATAAGTTTCACAGTAAGACACAGATAAATAC
The DNA here is from genome assembly GCF_023898315.1 of Schistocerca nitens. Lineage (NCBI taxonomy): Eukaryota > Metazoa > Arthropoda > Insecta > Orthoptera > Acrididae > Schistocerca > Schistocerca nitens. The sequence goes on along the minus strand of NC_064614.1, from coordinate 976,308,960 downwards.
AATGAAATGTCAACAGAATTCTACCAAAATTTACACATACAGTGAAGCAATGCTCTTACGTATTAAAAGAAAGCATCTAAATTACAAATATTTACATACACTTCAGCAAAAAAATTTTATACCGATATCAGGTGCCATGCATCCTGAATTTTGGGTGTTACACCTTGTTTCTCAAAAACTGCTGAAACTGAATCAATTAACGTTTGCACTTCTGTTAATCCCTGAAAATTTGTAATTTATACTCGTCAAGCCGTTCAACAGTTTCTCATTGAACTCATAGACGGCCCTTTCTGATGTAACCATATCTAAAGCTAGATTTTACAATATTTTAATTAGAATACAATGTTTTTTAGTGCAACTGTTGTTAATTTTAGTGAATATCACACCAACGGAACATTGCTCACGTTGGAGAACAAAAAACGCGAATATGTTCCTCTTTGAAAAGACTATGACAAAAAAGTGGCGAACCAGCTGCCTCAATCCTCATCCCGCCTTCCTCACCAAAAATTTCGGCATGCGAACATAGTCACACTCTTTTACACACAACATTCTAAATCGTTTTACCAACTCTTAGCTCGTAGTTAAGCCTTCCTACTCAGTATCTACCTCTCTCTACCACTGTCTGTACATGTCTCTCTCCCAATATATCCTTTTTACGCCACTGATTTACAGTAAACCCCATTGCCACTGTCTCGTCTTTCACTTTCACAGTACTCTTTCACCTGTATGTACCATTGCCAACGTCTCCACCATATCTCGACAGATGAACAAATGGAGATTTTATAACCCGCCTAGGGTACACACTAGACCACACATAACGGAAAACAACCAGTAATCTTGTTCAACTGGCCTGGCCTCTAGAAAGTGTGTAAAGTTTAAATTTTGAACCTGTATTGTAGTGTATTTCTTTCTGAAGGTCTAAAAAGTGTTTGTAGGCTAAGGGCTATCCAAAACGTGTGCCTCCTTGTCTCTGTGATCAATAGGAGCCAAAATATGACGCACCTGATTAATCACATTTTCGCGAGCGGCATTTTGGACAACATTGCTATCTTGCACTGTCGTGCACAGGCTGATGGATTACTGCACATTTGTTCATGGAATTCTATTTATTATCCCTCCCATTGAGGGATTGGGCATTTGTGCTTAGAGTAGACGTTAGTGCATTATTTTTCTTGCTACGTCTGCATCTATTTTCCATTAGCTTCGACCACCATCAGGTTCAACTGCGTTTATATTCTCACATTTAAAATGGTTTTCTTCAGTTCGTTGTGACTTCTGGAATGGCATTATTTTCTTTATTAGCTGCCCCTGCCACCGAGCTACACTAACAGTCAAAGGAATCTTCGAATGTTTGGGCAAATTTCTCTGCTGTTATTAACAGCTTCGACGACAGCTGAAGTCTTTCCCCTCTTTCACCAGTGTCAGTTAGTTAGTACCGGAATTTTAACTATCTTAATAGGATATTTCTCTTATTTAAAACAGGTGTTGCAATTCTTCACTATATAGTGATGAGCCAAAACGTTATGAACCTACTAAATATCGAGTTAGTTCCCACTTTTCGATCGCATTAAAGCGATAGTCCTCCCTTTCATGAATTTGACAACTTCTTGAAAGGTTTTCAGAGGTATGTGACACCATATGTTTACGCATAGCACTAAAGCGACAGACCTCCGTTTTCTGAATTTGACAAGTTCTTGGTAGGATTTCGGAGGTATGTGGCACCATATGTCTAATCATTGTTTACAAAATTCTCGTAAATTTTGGGACTGTGGGTTTTTGGAGCAAAGCTGGCACCCGATGGTGTCCATACGTGTTCCAATGGATTCGAATCACGAGAATTTGGTGGCCACGACATCAGCGAGAGACTATTATCATGTTTCCCAAACCACTGTAACACATTTTAAGCCTAGTGACAAAGACAGTTGACTTGCTGGAGCATGTCGTCACTATTGGGGAAGCTCTGGTCAGTATCTTCCGCTATTCCACAATATTGACCCCCCCCCCCCCCCCCCCCATTCGTTTTGATGACGGCGTACGCGGACGCAGTAGATCTAGTGTAAATAAAACATGTTTCATTCGACCACACGACAAGTTTCCTTTAACAGAAGAGTTCAGTCTCAATGATCCAGTTCATCACGGTAATTGACGATGACGATGGATCACTATGAAAACATATAGTGGTCGCCTGCTGCTAAGCCCTACGTTCAACAATGTGCCACAATCCATCGTTACAGAGCTGGAAAGCATCCGGCCTCACATTCTGTTATAAGGTGTACACATTCAAAAATTTTTCCCACTCGTAATTGGGTCATCCTTTTACCGCTTTCCATAAATTCTCACCAACTGCCAACCAGCGTCGCCATTTACGAGATGCTACTTCCCGGAGTAAAGGAAACTGTTGTAAGAGCTCTGAGTAATTTGGACGATCAAATCGGATTATTTGGACTCAAAAGGACCTGTTTTAGTTTCAAAGTTTATAGGAGAAAACATGTCAGAATTTGGAAATGAATTAAAAAAACAGATATCTTAAAAATATCCCTCGACAAATTTCACAAACAATTATGGCAGAGACAGTAATTTTGCTAACCTCTACACTGATGGAAAAAAATCGCAGCACCAAGAAGCTGAAGTAAGACACAAACGAAAGTTGAAATACGTGTTTCTACATCTGAAAGATGACGTCTATTAAAATTTCAAGCCAGTCGCTTAAGAGGGCGCTAGTAGCGCCATTACGAGGATGCATTAGCTATAAACACACGCTGTAAACGTCGTGAGCGTTGGATTTGATCAGTTGATATTAGTCAAGAATGCATTCAAGTTAACAAAGACGCCTCACTTTGATGGAACGACGTCGTATAATAGAGGCTACGAGAAGCTGGATGTTCCTTCTGCGATATTGTAGAAAGACTTGGCACGAATGTAGCCACTATACTTGGTTTCTGGCAGCTGTGACCACAGTAAGTTATGATTGCAAGAAGAGCGGACTTCTACAGCCACTTGGCACTACCGGAAAGGAAGCGTTCAGCCTATAGCTTTAGCGTTTAGTGCCAATACATTGTACTGCATTCCAGCAGCAAATTGAGCAGCAGTTGGTACCATGATGACACAAGAAACTGTACTTCAAAAAACGGTTATTTCAAGAACAGCTCCGATCCTGACGCCTCTAGCATTCATACCAGTGACCCCAAACAACCAACATTCGCAACTTCAGTGATGTCAAGCGATAGCTCATTGGGGGGCAGCGTGGATGTCTGTTATGTTTGCTGATGAAAGCTGGTTCTGTCTATGTGTCAGTGATGACCGGTACAACACAAAGCATGCACGTTTCCTTGCTTGCATTCAACATTCTAGCACTTACACCGTTTATTAATGTGCCAGTAATTCGTATTAGAAGTAGTGTATCTTGTTTTTACATTAATCTGTGATCTCGCAATGATAGTCATTTAAATATAATACCAAGACAAATTTATTCCAGAAATTTTATTACTCTAGATCAGCTATTTTTTGGTGCTGGGATTTTTTTTATCGGTGTAACTGTCAATGTGAAATAAAATCGCACTTGGTCACGATTGTACGGTAATTTGACGTTCTATTGAATTTAAACACTATTTCCGCGGTTGCGTACCTGTCAAATTTAAAAGTTACCACTGACAGCATGCCTTATACCAATAGAGAACGAGTCGCCTTGTTATCAGTCGACGCTTGGAATTTAATGGTGAACGTCACAACTTAGGTGAGTTACCACGTATCGGAAGAAAAACACTGAAATACGTCTCACAAAAACACTACACACACACATTTAAAAACACGTGTCTCCAAAAGACGTGTTACAACATATGTAATAAGAGTTACAATAAAACGAAAGAGAGAGAAAAGAGATGGTAAACAATAATGATTACTGTTAACTGTGGAATGAACAATGTCAACACAGACTGCGAAAACGGTCCACAGACATTACGTTTATTTTTAAGAAGAGCAATTACTTCGAATAGTATCTCACAACATCATAATCAATAACAGCTTTAATTGTTTAAAATGCTTTGAGTCTTTATAAGAGCGACAGTCTTACGTTGCAGCTCATCTGTTCGTAGCCAAAGCGTTCTGACGTCAGTGGCGGCTCGTCGATATTGGGAGCGTAATTACAGAGCCTCCATCGTTCTCGTAATAGGAGCGAAAAGTCTTGTGGCTTTCGATACGTTACTCCTGACAATCATCATGTTTATCCCTCGTCGGATTCCTACTGTCATAGGTCGGTCGGACGTAATTGCTGCTGAACAGATCCAAGTTCATATGTGCCCAATAACGTCCTTTACGCGCACGGTGCTGTTACTAAGATTCAGTGCATGGGTTGGAAACAGTAGATAATTCAATTTAACTCTCCGGTCGCGAAGTTATAGTTCATTCGCGGTGAGTATGTGTATTACGACCGGGAACTCACTGTACCACTCGCAATAAACAGTCGATGTGTTTGCACAGTGAGATTAATGTTTTGGTATCCACGGCAGTTTATGAAGGTGCAAACGAGGTAAGAAATTTAAAGTACATTGGTTTCTGCAACTCAGTTAGATGGAAACTGTTCAGTTCTAACAAGGACCAATCAGTGTCCATTCACGATTAAATTGTCACTGCTCTTTATAATACTTCACGACGTTTGTAGTACCCATAGAGTCTAACATATTCTTTCGTAACTTTCACGTCGAAATTTAAATCAAACCTTGATCTAAACATAAGAGCTCGGCCGTACCTTTTTGTATGTTTCTGTCCAACACGTGAATAGCGCGGTTACACCAAATACACGAGAATTGTGCACCTAGTGACTGTCACTGTTTGCAGTGCAATTATCGACATCGCCCTCACAGTTTATACAATAGTTGTGCATACCTACATTCAGTATTATACGGTGCACTTAACAAAAGGATTACAAACACGATCAAACATATGCTCGTATTTTGCATACTCAATTAATGAGGCATTAATGTATCAACCCAAATAAAGCAAAAATAGATAGGGTGTATTTCATGCTGTAGAACAAAAAAAATATTTTAGGCCATCATGTCTGTATATGTTCAGAGGAAAAGGAAGCAAAATAAATTTGTTAATCGCAGCTAGCAACAGCTCACCAGTTGCCTAGCTACAACAGCACGCACTTTTTTAGACTCGGTTATTTCAATGGACGTCTCCGTTTGAGGTTGGCATTGTCACTAGAACGATTCCCCATTTTCCTCTGCTCCGCTTGTATACAGTCAACCGCGGTTACTTTACAAAAAAGTGGTTCAAATGGCTCTGAGCACTATGGGACTTAACAGCTGTGGTCATCAGTCCCCTAGAACTTAGAACTACGTAAACCTAACGAACCTAAGGACATCACACACATCCATGCCCGATGCAGGATTCGAACCTGCGACCGTAGCGGTCGCGCGGTTCCGGACTGCGCGCCTAGAAACGCTAGGCCACCGCGTCACTTTACACAACTCTGGTTACTTTACACGTTACCTCCTAAGTTCTATTGATCGCCGCATGTGGCCGGCTTTGGAAGTTCTTGGCAAAATGGCTGCTAACAATTAGGTAAGAAATAGTCATCGTCACTCACAGGAAAATCGTGAATGTGTTGTTCGTACATCATCCTGCTGGATGATAACTTCAGTTAACTGAACACGAGTATCGTTATGTATTTTACGTTGCCAAAAGTCATTTATTGCTATGTTACAGTTTTTTTCTTCCAATAACTTTTTGGTCAAACTGAAAAATTGATATGTTGTGATGAGAGGCACGTTAAGTTCGTGATGATGGCAACTGCATCAACAAGCACATTTCTATGGCCTGATGTTGTAGATATCTCCGAAATCATTTACCACGACACTGTAGACCTACATGATGAACTAAGTTAGTATGAAGAGGGTATCTCAAACTGGAAGTACAGCAATCACGTATGTAAATAATCAGTCTATACTGAAGTGAAATTAGGTTTAGTGGTCCCTTACGCTCTATACAAGTACCATAATTGTGAGAAGTGACTAGGTCGTGCCCCGGACACAGCAGAAAACTAGTTTTCAGTTTACTTAATAAAAATTGAACATTCAAATGACTCGTCATATTTCATATTTTTTTGTAATTTTGTTCCGAGAAGTGAATAAAGCTATAAAATGTGTCACGCCACTTCCGATTTCAGCATTCTCTCCATTTAAAATTTCGAGACGTGTATAAATTTACCCATAATGAGGCAAAACAGACGAAGAATATCCTGCTAAGTATCGGTATGTTTGTGTAAAGTTAGTACTTGGACAGGGTAGCTTTACGCACCATCTTATATGTTTAAAACATGTCATAAACTTATTTTCATTCGTTTTGAGGGTGTAATTGTTCTTAAGAGCCCTAAGTATTATGTAACTTACATAATTACACTTTATATAACCAACAAAAAACATTGTTTTTGATTTTCAGGGATGTAATAAAGCCTGCACCCCAATTTCTTCCCTGCTGCACCGCACTTCTATCCATGGATCTCCTACATCCATCGTCACATCCCAAATACGGATCGCCGTCAGTTTCTGTCTTCCCACGCTCACTCGTCTTCGTATATTTCTCACTTTTGAATGGTCTCTTTACTCCATCTAAAAAGGCAACGTGTCTTTGTCTTCCCTTTTTTCTATGAGGACTGTACGTCAGTGTCTTCTTTGGGCATCTGTGATTTGCATTATACGACTACGTCCATACCACGAGAACTGCCGTTCTTGTGTTTCTATACGTAATGGTTTACTGAGTCTAGGTCATTGCCCTAATTACATTATTTCTTACGTGGCCTAGCCGGGATATTCTACACTACCTTTCGAGATACTCCATTTCTGTAAGTCAGTTTGTCTTAGATTTTTACCATAAGCTCCAACCACTCGCATCTGTAAGTTGTTATAACCTCTATAATACTTGTATAGAGCTTTCCAACTTATCTTATAAGATCATAGCAGACGGTTTAGGTTCTGGATTCCAGTGTTTCCATGGACTACTTGTTGCTGTATTTTCCAATTACCTGTTCCGTTTTCCGATTCGATGCCCCGAAATACTTTAATTATTTACATACCTTGATTTGCTGACCATCTAATACTATATTGCCTAGACTTCCTCCACTCTCTTTTGAATATTTATTTTATCATATTATTCTCATTATGTTCTCAGAATGGAGCAGACATCATCCTCTTCAATAGCCACCACTACCTTGTCTTCTGCGGACAACAAGCTGTACATATATTGGTCCTCTCTTATCAGAATAACCATTCGCATACATTTCCTACTTCAGTATGAATATATTCTTAATGACAAAAAAAAAACCACAAAGAGAAAAAGACGCTAGCAGTAAAATCGAAGATGAGTTTAATGAGGACCTGACAGGCGTCTTGAGGAACATAAACCCTTAAAAGGAATGGGCCCTAAGCGTAGGTACAGAGGTGGATGGCAAAATAGTAGGAAGATGTGGATAGGATATCGTAAATGTAAATACATACCTTCCATTTGATTTAAAATTTTAAAATGGTTTCTTATCCTATAAACAACGTGCAAAGTCGCAGAAGAGATCTGAGGAAAATCGTACATTACATCATGCAAAAGAAAAATTCTAGACTATGGTGCAAAACATAAGGATATGCAGCGACCCAAAATGTGCCTTCATTCCTTTCTGCCTGGAGCAAAGATCGCCTTTCCAACTGCATCTTTTAAACAATTGAGGAAACACAAAATTCCTTCTTCAGTCCTTTTGTAATTTAGAAAGGATGTGACGAGATTTGATTCTCCACATTGATTACACACTTTGAAAACTTGTACAACTTGCTTATATCTTCAACGTTACGTCTTTACAAAACTACTCCTCCTCAGGACTTCAGTTTCTTCAGTGCTACTGTGTCTTACACCTTCTATGGATCAATGAACACTATTCCTGTCCAATCTCCATGCCACTAGATGTCTTAAAGAAAAAAAAAATTATCGTTACAAGATCTTCACTTCCGGAAACCAATTTACTCTTCAGCGTCCTTCAGCATAACCTCTCTCCTGCCTTTTCAGACCCGACTACACAACCCGCTAACTGATTCTACGATTCATTTCACATAACTTCCTACAATCTTTCTTAGATACGCCACATTCAATTCCTTGGATACCTCTAATAAGTTTTTATTAAACAATTTACTGAAGTGTTCCCTTAACACTCTCGGCCTATATTTCGCTAATTCTGTTGGTATGTTTCCTGGCCAAGCTGTTTTTCATTCTCTATTTGTTTCACAGATCTTCCTACTTCTGTTGTAGTTACCGCGTCTCCATTTCGTTCTCGAAATCCATTTATGCGTCCTTATACGGGTTCTGTCTTTCGTAAAAGTGTCTTGAAATAATCTACCCATTCCCTCATGCTAATAACATGTGTGTCCTTCTTTCATATCTCTTCTTAAATTTTAATTTTTTCTGGGGTTCTGCTACCTTTGTGGCCCCTAATATCTATGTGTTCGCATCTTTTCCCAAACCTAATTTTTCCTACTAATAAATTCTTTTTTAATCTCATTCTTTATTTTCACATACGTTTTTCTCTCCTCTGTGTCTCTCGTTCTCAGCCAACTGTTACACAACTTCTTCTCACTTTTATCTGTTCCCCAGTGTTATCCGTTCACCACGCTTGGCTTTGGTTTCTTTCTTCGCTTTGCTGACCCAGCACTTACTTTGCTACCTCATAAATGCACCTTTTGATAGATTGATATTTTTCTTCAACATTTCCGCAATCATCAAAACTTGGCAACTCACGAACCAGTCTCAGATTATAGAAATGAAACACTTTCAACTCTGAGACTATTTGCATTATATTTAACAGCGTCCAGAATTTTAATAGTGGCTCATCTTTCTGAGATACTATTTTTTCAATGGTAGAAAGGCGATCTTTGCTCCAGGCAGAAAGGGATGAAGGCACATTTTGGGTCGCTGCATATCCTTATGTTTTGCACCATAGTCTAGAATTTTTCTTTTGCATGATGTAATGTACGATTTTCCTCAGATCTCTTCTGCGACTTTGCACGTTGTTTATAGGATAAGAAACCATTTTAAAATTTTAAATCAAATGGAAGGTATGTATTTACATTTACGATATCCTCTCCACATCTTCCTACTATTTTGCCATCCACCTCTGTACCTACGCTTAGGGCCCATTCCTTTTAAGGGTTTATGTTCCTCAAGACACCTGTCAGGTCCTCATTAAACTCATCTTCGATTTTACTGCTAGCGTCTTTTTCTCTTGGTTTTTTTTTTGTCATTAAGAATATATTCATACTGAAGTGCATTCTTGTTCATAGTTGAAAAAGACCAAACATGATTCTTTCATTGATTTGTTCCCACCCTTTCGTGCCCTAATGCTCTGATGCTCTGTCGTAAAGATGTGTCTTGATTATAATTCTATTTGGTATTTTTGTGATACGCTTTTAGTAGCCGAAGTATGACCCATTTTGGTTTATCAAATTCTGTGTCCAACTAAAGCAATGTATCTTCTGATCCTAAAGTTCTTTAATTTTCTTCTCCGTGAGTGAAGAGTGGTAGAACCAGGAGTGTTTGTACGATCCGAGTTGCTCTCTTTTTATCACTTTTTCATTAAATAGGCAATCAGTATTTGAGACACCAAAAGCATAATCAGTCCACCGAGCAACAAGTGAGACTGAAATACAGTGGTGAGCAGTTGATGTACATTTATTGATCATAAAATGATCCATCAAAGTGGTCACCTTATCTGGATTAACATTGGACTTCCCTATGCTCTCTTGTGCCGTGAACTGGCGATTCACAGCACAACTGAGGTCCCATCCCGCTTGGCAGTTGGCGCCAATGAAAGTGTTAGGCATCAACCGTCGTGGAGAATCTGTTTTCCGTTTGTACATTAAAATATTTTAATTTGATTGCCAGTAACCTATTTAAGTCTTCGTTCCGAAATATTTTGTCTTATTTTGTACTGAAAATTATTGTAAAGTTCATTGATTTTTAAGACACTCTTGTAAGAATGTGAGCTAAAATTTTTAAGAAGATAACAAAAACGTTTAAGAGTAGCGGAAGGAACGGGGCTACACTCGCGTAACAACAATAGCCATCAGTGAAATAGCGTCTTCCGTAAATGAAACTGTTTTATACTAAACTGATTACGAAGATCAAGTAGCAAAATCACGGACATTTCGACTGTCTCCTTTCTTCAGTGCACTTTGATATGTTCGTATCGATATCATTAACAATAAGCACGAACACCGGCCAGCCACAAACGGCTTTTCAAATCGTGCATAAACCGAACGTAAAAGTAGTGAGAGATTTTTAAATTTTATTTTATTTCTCAACAACAGTCTGCAGTGAGATGTACTAAAGGGATCTCGCCCTTTATTATGCACACTTGCTGTTAAATTGCAAGATGGATGCTACAGCGTACACCATCTCATGAAATAATAATAACAGAAATATCAAATAAATTTCTAGGTATGCAGTGACGTATCAGTAGCGACAATTCTTCCTGCACTTCAACTGTTGGTTTAATACCAAGAGAATGAATTTATCAATTAAAGACATGCAGTGAGGAGAATGAGTCTGTGATCATATTTTGGCTCTCCGGCCGTCTTGATGACAAACTTTTACACTTCTCTATTACCGGTTTTGGCAACTGCCATCTTCAGATCACAAAATATTCTAATGTAGTATCAACGTCAAACTAAACATTTAAGTACATAGTAACGGATCTTACTGTGTACCTGCATGTTTAGTTTGACGTTGATACTACGTCAGAATATTTTATGAAATTGAAGATGGCTGTAGCCAAAACCGGTAATAGTGAGGTGTAAAAGTTTGAGTGATCAAGTCGGACCAGTAAAAATAAAGTGAAAAACAGACTGAAATTACACGTTACACAAGAAATACTGACCGTTCATTCATGGATTTCAAGATGTAGAGGTCATGACGTTCTTTAATGATTCTTAAGATCGCAGTATGAGGAAAACTATTCTTCGAAGGCTTCCTCTGGTGTCGCCTGTATCAGGAAATACAACACCTAAGGGAAGTTAGATTTTCAGTGGGAAGCGATCATGATTTAGAATTAATTAGAGTATTAATTGAGTTTACGTCCTCGGCCCGACTGCACACTCACTCATCGGCCCTCCGGGCTTCCTCCTTCAGCGAGCAAGCGGTAAACAAAAGGCGCTCCAAATCCAATTTCCGGGGAACAAGAGATTAAGTCTTAAGTGATTAGAGGCCTCTTCTGGCCTCCTCCCAGGAGGCCCGCGCCTCCGCTAATGCGCTGCCCGCGTCCTATTTCCAAAATTAAATGCAAACAACACCGGAGAGCGCTCGCCTCGGCCAGGCGTGTGCCTTTCCGGCTCATTTGCTCCGTGTCGTCTTCGCGGCTGATGACTGCGACTCACACCTCAAAGGCGTACTACCAGGTATTTCCGTGCATCACTCTCTTTCCAACAGTCTCTGTCGTACAGTTGTAGGTATGTGTTTACTCTTACGTTCACGGCGTAAAGAAATATCTTCCAGAATAGATATTATATTTACAATTGTTTGTAATTGTTTGATGGAAACTTGTAAACAGTCTCTGATTTCTTGCACCAGTGAACGGTTGAGTAATCACATTTCCTGTCGACATTAAGGCCAGTAGTAAACTCCTACGTACGTCATCTAACAAAGCTTCATCTCCGACAAGTAATTATTGTCAGATGACGAATGGTTGCCACTTGTGATTTTTTTGGCTCGTGCAGACCGATCTCGGTTAATCCTTGATAATTGACCCAGCAGAATCTCTAGTGTTAAGAAGTGTACAGGGTGTCACTTTATCGTCAGCAACATAAATAACCTTTTCCCCAGAACACTGAATGTTTGGGGATGTGCAACGAACACCAACGAGGAGGAGATAGAAATGCTGCTCATCTGAAGACTGAATGACAGATGCGTTTTTGCCTCGGTTTTGCATACCTTTACTCTCAACTACGGCAAGAGAATATATTACGTTAGGCCGGGTACGTGCTCAGTGTGCCAGGAAACGAGAGTAAAAGTCAGTTTTGAGTCACGGTTTCCATAAAGTCACGTGCGCGTGGTTCAAATTGCTCTGAGCACTATGGGACTTAACTGCTGTGGTCATCAGTCCCCTAGAACTTAGAACTACTTAAACCTAACTAATCTAAGGACATCGCACACATCCATGCCCAAGGCAAGATTCGAACCTGCGACCGTAGCGGTCGCGCAGTTCCAGACTGTAGCGCCTAGAACCGGTCGGCCACACCGGCTGCACGTGTGCATGAATGCTGCACTCTGGTGCGTCTTAGAACGAGTAGTGAGGACAGGGAGTGAATTACCAAATACAAAAATAGAGGGTTATATTTAGAAAAGACGTACTGTTCTTCATGTCGTGGTCATGAAAAAAGTTGCAGAAAAGGCGCTCGTGCTGTTAAATAAAAAGCATTTCATTGACTTTTTTTTACTTTCTTTCTGGATAAAAGTTATTTGTTGCTGGCAAAATAATTAGACACTGTATATTTAACACGATTTAGAGATGCACAATTTGAATAACAAAATTCACTCTATGACAAGTTATAGCGGCCCTGAAATTCTGACTACTCCAGAATTTGGAGGTTTTTTATTACATGTCTTTCAAGACCCAAATTATTGTCATTACTGATCGACCATACCCAAGTATTGGTTCGAAGATATCGATATCGGTATATGATTGAAATTCATATGGACATTTGTAGCCCGTTAACGGTTCTGTCACATCTGACGCTTTGATTTATTTCTACGACTGTCTACGTTTGACCCTAGTAGCACTAATTGTAGTAATAAAAATTGCAATAAAAGTGAAATTAAGAAGGAGAAGAAGGAAATTCAGCAAGACCTGGTGGCTATTCTCTGTATATGCTGCACAGTAAAAGAAAGGAGTTCCTTCTATCGATTGAAGCGTTATTTGTGCTAGGTTGCCGCTTATCTCAGACATTGAAGAATCAAGTGTGTAACAGTCAGAAAATACAGGGTGCTTCTAATAGTCTTTCGCTACTCGAGAGGGCCTCCATGAAAAACGAGTGATCGTTCAACGACTTTTTCGAGGATACGCGGAAGAGAAATAACAAACAACACACTGAAAAAAAAAAACATCCTAATCACCACATGAGAGAGAAATATTTGTTACTAACGTACCATGTTTACGTTCCGTGACATTAACTTTTGTCAATTGACGACTAACTGCATGCACGAAGGCTTGAAACTGCTCTAAGGATACATGTCAGATTTGTTTGCAGCACCTTTCGAAATCATGGGATGTTCACTGCATGAAGATCGCAAGTTGGCGCTAGCATTCTCAACCATGACAACGGTAAGTTAAACAGCTTCTGGCGTAATTCACCGTCGGCATTTCCCTGGAACATTACCCGAGGTGCCACTTAATTCGAACTTGCGTATCAAGTGCTTCAAGCTCGGTGAGGAAGGAGGACCTCTCAGTATGACTTTAGTGAGTCGACAGAACAGCTGCAATATTGCTGTTCCTTTGATGAAACAGTTTACGGGTTAGCCCTTCTCACATTGCCCAGATACATATGAACTGTCTGCAGTTGTAATTCACACCGATGCTTGTATTTCAACCCTACGTCGCCGTACCAGTACCGTGACCTAACGACAAATCTAAACAGTTACACTACAAACAATACAAATCCTGCAGCACATAGTATGAAAATCATTCCCATAAAGTGCGTACCTATAAGCTAATTGTCATCCGTCTACACTGGATAGATAGCGAAAGTCAAATTATAACCACTTGTATTACGAATAACAACAGAAGAAAAAGGAGCTATGTTTTGTTCAGCGTTATGACACTGAAGCGCCAAGTAACTGCTATAGGCATCCACATTCAAATACAGAGATAAGTAAATAGGCAGAATATTGCTCTGCGTTCGGTATCGCCTATACAGGGTGTTACAAAAGGGTACGGCCAAACTTTCAGGAAACATTACTCACACACAAAGAAAGAAAATATGTTAGGTTGACATGTGTCCGGAAACGCTTACTTTCCATGTTAGAGCTCATTATATTACTTCTCTTCAAATCACATTAATCATGGAATGGGAACACACAGCAACAGAACGTACCAGCATGACTCCAAACTCTTTGTTACAGGAAATGTTCAAAATGTCCTCCGTTAGCGAGGATACATGCATCCACCCTCCGTCGCACGGAATCCCTGATGCGCTGATGCAGCCATGGAGAATGGCGTATTGTATTCCAGCCGTCCACAATACGAGCACGAAGAGTCTCTACATTTGGTACCGGGTTTGCGTAGACAAGAGCTTTCAAATGCCCCCATAAATGAAAGTCAAGAGGGTTGGTCAGGAGAGCGTGGAGGCCACGGAATTGGTCCGCCTCTACCAATCCATCGGTCACCGAATTTGTTGTTGAGAACGGTACGAACACTTCGACTGAAATGTGCAGGAGCTCCATCGTGCATGAACCACATGTTGTGTCGTACTTGTAAAGGCACATGTTCTAGCAGCACAGGTAGAGTATCCCGTATGAAATAATGGCGGTGAATCGAGGATGTACAGTACATACTGACGAAACTAAAACGAGCTCTAACATGGAAATTAAGCGTTTCCGGACACATGTCCACATAACATCTTTTCTTTATTTGTGTGTGAGGAATGTTTCCTGAAAGTTGGGCAGTACCTTTTTGTAACACCCTGTATAAGTTAACAAGTTACTGGCGAAATTGTTAGATCGTTTAGTGCTCCTACAGTGGTAATTTTTACAGAAGATAGGTAAAAGAGATAAAAAGTTGAAAGTTGATATTTGTAGATCATTTGCGGTTCCATGTAAAAATAAGGTGATAGTTTTTACGGAAGTTAACTTCAATACTTTTCAAGATTCTGGATGAAATGTGAATATGGTCGTAAAAGAGACAGAAAAATTAGTAAATTATCCTGCAGTTAGAAGTATGCCAGCGTATAGAATAAACAAGATCATATTGTAATAAACAGTTACGACGTACCAAACTAACGAACTATAGTCCGTTACTGAATTTTATGGAAGTGCAGAAATAACAAAAGATTCATTTAGAGCACAGAGTCCTCTCAAGATACCACTGAAAAAGTCCTAACACTTATAATTAAATACATATGAAAGTAACATTAAAAGGAAATTCAAGTTTAGATTTACCACGGAAAAATTACAGAGATTAGGCGATGGCAACAGGAGAACTTATTTTAGCTTAATAGGCAAATAACACGCTTTTTGAGTAAGTTTGCAGGAGCCCTAGTGTTTTAAATGCGATTTTTCCGTTTCAAGGTCCGTTCAAGAAGATACCGAAGGTACATTAGGAATCTCGAAGCTAATTCGTAGTTCAAAGCGGTCAAAGTCTGCTGCCAGTAGTGTCTGTCGCTGTCAACACCGAGCTCCGGAGTGAAATACGTTGCCAATACTGAGTCCTTCAGGCTGGGGGTTGGTTGGGTGGTTTTGGGGAAGGAGAACAGACAGCAAGGTCATCGGTCTCATCGGATTAGGGAAGGACGGGGAAGGGAGTCGGCCGAGCCCTTTCAAAGGAACCATCCCGGCATTTGCCTGGAGCGGTTTAGGGAAATCACGGAAAACCTAAATCAGGATGGCCGTACGCGAGATTGAACCGACGTCCTCCCGAATGCGAGTCCAGTATCTTCAGGCTGGGGGCGGCGTCCGCGAACCATAGTGTTGCCTCAGAAGTAGGCAGTGCGGCTGGTAGCAGCAGCATCCTTCCAGCCAGACTCGTGGTTCCATAGGCGATCAAAGACAACTGGCGTGCCGAGGGTGAAATTCATAGCCCCATCTCTCACACGATAGCTGAAGCTGACACAGGGCAGAAACTACACACTGGGCAGTCGGCAATCACCATTCAGTAACCAGACTTTCGTTAAGATTCGTGGAGTATTTACGTTGCCACTTCCAGTGCGGCGGTGGGGGTGCCTATGACGTAGAGTTTCCTGGTTTTTCCTCGCTATCCCCTCTCCTGGAGACTTCAGACATCCGTAACTTCACCTTTGAGAGGCTCTTTTATGCCGTTTCAGCATCTGAACACTTAAACAAAAGAAAAATTGGGAGTAGGTATTAAAATCCAATGAGAAGAAATAAAAACTTTGAGGTTCGCCGATGACATTGTAATTCTGTCAGAGACAGCAAAGGACTTGGAAGAGCAGTTGAACGGAATGGACAGTGTCTTGAAAGGAGGATATAAGATGAACATCAACAAAAGCGAAACGAGGATAATGGAATATAGTCGAGTTAACTCGGGTGATGCCGAGGACATTAGATTAGGAAATGAGACACTTAAAGTAGTAAAGGAGTTTTTCTATTTGGGGAGCGAAATAACTGATGGTGGTCTAAGTAGAGAGGATATAAAACGTAGACTGGCATTGGCAAGGAAAGCGTTTCTGAAGAAGAAAAATTTGTTAACATCGAATATAGATTTAAAGTGTCATGAAGTCGTTTCTGAAAGTAGTTGTATGGAGTGTAGCCATGTATGGAAGTGAAACATGGACGATAAATAGTTTGGACAAGAAGAGAATAGAAGCTTTCGAAATGTGGTGCAACAGAAGAATGCTGAAGATTAGATGGGTAGATCATGTAACTAATGAGGAGGTACTGAATAGAATTGAGGAGAAGAGGAGTTTGTGGCACAACTTGACAAAGAAGAAGGGATCGGTTGGTAGGACATGTTCTGAGGCATGAAGGGATCACCAATTTAGTATTGGAGGGCAGCGTGGAGGGTAAAAGTCGTAGTGGGAGACCAAGAGATGAATTCACTAAGCAGATTCAGAAGGATGTAGGTTGCAGTAGTTACTCAGAGATGAATAAGTTTGCACAGGGTAGAGTAGCATGGAGAGCTGCATGAAACCGGTCTCAGGACTGAAAACCACAACAACAACAACAACACTTATTGTTGCGTTGCACCTAGCCTTCCTCACAAAACTCTGCTTTGTCCCAAGTAAGACGGTATCTCTTGGCTTCCGTTTTCTATGCTGCTTCGCCTGCAGATTTGGGCGCTCAGTCGTTCCCCCGTGTTGCTATAGCTTACGTGTTTACCGCAACGCACTCCGCGTTCCCTGCTAGCTGGAAATCTGCTGGTCATTGACACCGGTGTTTCAAATTCTGGGAGCTGCCAAGGTAGAACTTGAATGAATTTTTAGCGTACTCAGGGGATACTGTTCTGGGGGTGACAACAGTAACACAGTGAATGCCATAAAGAAATATCCACAGGTTACGTAAGTACCGTAGTGCAGTGGTTAAGACACTATAGGCGTGTTAATGAAGAACGGCGAAGAAACTCCTGTGTGGCCATTCTCATTTGGGTTTCCTTTTATATCTCTAAATCGTATGCAGGAGGTAGACAGCCGCATAGCGGGTATCACACACTAACGTCAAGTTGCACTGTCCAGTCACATTAATGTGACCACTCATCAAAAGCCTGTCTTTCGCAACGTGTACTACTGCGGGGCGTGCAGGAAATGACTGAGCTATACTGACTACAGTGCCATGGCAAACTTGAGAATCCCTAGCGCGAACAGCCCAATGAAGATGGTCCCACAGATTCTCGATTAGATTTGAATCCGGTGAGTTTTGTGGCCAGGGGATTACGTAAAAGTCATCCTGGTGCTCTCCAAAGCATGCCTGTGCACTGCGAGCTGTATAACACTTAGAGTTATCTTGTTGGTAGATGCCATTGTGCCGAGGAGCAACAAACTGCGTGTAGGTTGGATGTGGGCCCGAAGGATGTACTTCAACTACGGTAGCATGCGAACAGTTTACATATATAGCTGTTTCCGAAATGCTTCATCCACAATCTCTCAATTTCAAATACATTCTTTGTTCTGTAACCTCTGGCCGTTTCTAGTGAATAATTGTTTCGCCACAATTTTCTCGTCGGAAACTATTACTGTGGATTTAAAATGCATAACAGTTCCTTAAAAAAACAATAAAGAAAGAAAATGTGATTTATCTCAGTGTTTAACAAGACTATGGAAACTCAATGGTCATTTCATACAGTTCCATACTGTCACATAATGAGCAAAGCATGAAGAGAGGAGTGTCTCTCCAGCTTCGTACTGAAAAGCAGAGCTCCTAGTAAACGGAACACAGCATGTCGTTGTTAACGTAAAAAATATGCAGGAGTAAACGTGACGTTCAACGTACCTCAGGGGGTGTTATAATACCATCGCTGTTTCATAAATGTGGACCTGACCCAGTGGATAAAATTTGACGCACCGTGTGATTATTCATGGATGATGCAGCAGTAAGTAGAGAAATTGGAGCGCTATAAAATTTTAGGAAAAGGCGGAAAGACTTGTGGAAGATAGACGCTTCATGGTGAGACTGGTTGCTGAGGCTCGACATTAACAAACGCAACATTTTCTGCGTGAATAGGGATCAAGAGCCGTAGTCACACAAATCAAATGTCTGTGAATATGGGGACGGACTGGAAGAAGCCTCAGGAATTGTAGCCCGTCCACAAAATAGGTTGCCAACGAAATATTTCTTCGACGGGAATAGTACTCCACGTTCTGGAAACATTACAGACAACATTACAGACTGACAGAGGCGGAGATGCGATCAAAAAAAAAAAAAAAAAAAAAAGAGCAATGTGTCTCGTCACCTTTGGCTTAGAAAGCTTAAAAGGGTCACGGAGATGTTCACCCAGCTCCACGGCAGACGCTACCACAGAGGCACTGTAAATCATACGGTGGTATGCAGTTAAAATTTCGAGTGCGTACGTTAACAGAAGAGTCAAACAAAATATCGCTTCATTTCCAGTTACTTGATATGCCTCAGTCAAAGACCATGAAGGTCAAAATTAGGAATTCATGCAAAAGAAAGGGCAGGATTATAGGTTATGTGTTAAGGTATCAGAGAATAGCTTCCGTGGTAGAAGAGGAAACTGAAGAGGATGAAAACCACAAGACTGGGGTATATACAACTATTATTTGAGGACGTCAGCTGTGATTGCTACTTTGAGTTGCAGAGTTTGGGGCAGGAGAGGAAGTCATGGGTTACCAACAGTCATTCATCCTGCTCTCGGTTTGTGGCGGGAACAGCAAAGAGAGGCAGTGATAGTGGTACACAGCATATAGTCCGCGACAAACTCTGAGGTGACTTTGCATAGATAGGTGTGTTTATAAATCATCCGAAAGGATCAGTGGAGAACGAAGAAGGATACTCAAGTAGCGATGAATGATGAGATGTATTTGAAGTTCTCTGAGGCTTCAGATATTCTAACAAGAATATTGCAGTAGGCGGTACAGTTGGAGAGGAAAGGACATCTGTAAAAAAGGCAATCACAGAAGTTGGACAAACAAACATATACAAGAAAGGTAACTGCGAATAAACCTTGAGTAACAGATTCAACATTTCAGTTGATCGAAGAAAGCAGGAAGTAGAAATATGTTCACAGAAATTTAGGGATGTAGAAATATAATTCATTTAGAAATGAAATGAGTAATAAGTGCAGAGAATTCAAGTAGAAAAGGATGCAGATAAAATGTAAAGAAAAGAGAAAAATAAATTATCGTCGGTAGGAATGAGTCAGAATGGAGAAAAAGCGTTAACATGAAGCATATAATAGGATCTACGATATTAACGGAGAGGAAAGATCAGAAAGACAGAAAGAATACATTAAGACCTCTACGTTGGGGAAGACTTGCCTGAAGACGGGTTTATGGGAGAAATGGGAAATACTGAAGACATTTGGGATCCAGTATCAGAGTCAGAGTTTAATAGAGCCTTAGAGACAGCGATCCTCGCCATGAACGAAAAATTTGTATTGGTTGTTCCGGCCAGAAGAATCGTGGTCTTTATCTTTTGACATTACAAAGGGAGCCTCCTCACTGAATTTTTGGCACAGCGAGAAGCAATTAATTCTGTGATGTGGTGTGAGACTCTAAAAAGGAAATCACGGTGGGCAATGCAGATCAAAGTTTGAATTATTAACGAAGGGAGTGCACTTGTTGCATGACGATGCACGTGCCCACACAGATAAGGCTTCTAAAAAGTCTCTTTGGTTCACTCGCTTGAGACACCGTTAGCCACAAAGCTCACAGCTCCGTTTCTGCCCTTTCCACCCGTATGTGCCTATTTATGGACAGAAAAAGATTTTCTACCTACGACGAGTCCAAGAGTGTCATCAGAGAATGGACCTAAGAGGGGGCGGGAGGCATTTCTTACGAAGGCTCAGAGTGTTCATCTCTTCGCTCACGAAGGCGACTTCGTTGATAAATAGTGTTTCCTGTACGACAGAAATTTTTTTAAATTTTTCATAAGAATATTTCCTATTCGATTCTTAGGTAACTGCTCACCACTAGTTTCTGTGCCTATTCGATTCTTAGGTAACTGGACACCCTTAGTTTCTGTGCCTATTCGATTCTTAGGTAACTGGACACCCTTAGTTTCTGTGCCTATTCGATTCTTAGGTAACTGGGTACCCCTAGTTTCTGTGCCTGATTCGTGTAAAGGGAAATGGGCCGCCAGCAGAGACGCCGTGCTGTGGGCGCCTGCAGAGGGCCCGTGGGTGCGCCTTGGGGCCATCACATTACGGTATTGGCTGCGCCACGCGGCGCTGGCAGCAGTCGCGTGCCTAATCGGCCGCTAGAGGCGCTTGCCGACCCTGCAAATCCCGGCAGCCTATTAGCTTATTGCCGTTATGAAACTCCTGCAGCCTGCTGTATATCCCCAAGTGGGATTCGTGGTCCGCCCTGTCACTGATTTCGAGCACGAACTCATTACAGCGTTGTGAGTGGCTGCTTATACGTAAACAGCTCTTCAGAACGATACATCCTTAAAAAGATTTCTCATTTGCTATCAGAAGAGGTCCCGTGGATGCGAATATTCGTTGATAGATCCGCGGAAATTCGCAGTATTAATTAATACGAGTAAAGGAAATGGATGGTTCCAGTTTTACGGTTTTCGTCTATTTCGTGTACAAGCGATCAGTAGTAACAACTGTTACTGCTTACGGTAGAACGTTTGCATATTTCGACTGAGTGCCACCACATTGAAGTGAACGTCAATTGCTTGGCAGTCGGTAGATACTTCGTTGAATCTGCTTCATTACGGCTGATTCATTGCCGTTCCGTTCATATTAACAGAGATTACTTACAGAACCATCCAAAGCTGCCACAAAGTGACATGAGGCCTGTTGTACGTAGTACACACCGTCCACTGGAATCTTTGACTCAATGTCTGACTCCACTTAGCATTTCATATACCACATAAACAATATCTTGTATTAAGTACAGGAAATTGACTTACATTTCACAAAGAAACTATATTTCTAACGTCGGAGTCTTTCATACTTTCATGTTTGTGCTTGATTTCTTGCTGATAATTAGCACTCGATCTTAAAGAATGATAGACATTATTTCTGCTACTGGCTGTGACCCATAACTCATGTGCATTAACAGTACATTTTAAGGCCATGATATGAATCAGTACTCATTAACAATTTACGTAACGATATTCTCTGTGCACCTTCTCACATTTAGTAGATTTATATAGTGACAAATAGTGACAAATTAAGTCTTGCGCTGAAGGAAAATATTAGTTTTGCTTTGGGAACATTACTTAGTTTGTTACAAATTGGTGAGTGTATTACCACGGGAAAAAGGCGAGGATATGAGAAGATTTTACTGAGGGTGTGTAAAATCGGTTAAAACTACTTCAAACAAATCCAAATTGTGTTGAAATGGGTGTTCCACTCACAATGATGTTTACACACGGCCACGCAGTGCGGAGCTCATGTCGAAAGAGCAAGTCTCGCGTGCTCGTACTGTAATTACGTTTATAAAAAGCATTGAAAAGCACATTGAGAAAGAACATAAGAGAATACAAAAAAGAGTGTGGGAAGCTGAAACGTCGATGTCAGCCAGAACACGGGCTGAATCGCCGAATGGTCTTAGTGCCCATTACGTTTCGCGACAAGCAATCAATTGAAATTCTGCGACGGTAAGTCTCACAGAACGATACTTTAATTTTGCTTCATAACGGTAAAAACATGAATTATCAAAAATGTATCGCGAAACATGTACAAGAACACTACCAGTACTGTTACTCACAGCTTTCAGCGCAGTCCGTCTGGGATAGCTCACCTGTGCCTAGCGTTCACAATTATGGTGCAACCCCCACGACGCCGTAGCGAAGAAGTAAGGATACGGTTGCCGAATTGGAGATTCCTATTTGCAGGGACGAATATGAATACTGGTCTATGATTTTAAGAATATGAGAGAGAACGAAGCGATACCAAATAACAAAATAAAAGGATTTTAACTTCACAGTAACTTCGTAGTTACTTACTTTACTATGTTAGTTCTCCGTCAAAAGACGTGAAGTTATAAATATCTATAAAAGAACATACGGCTCATTTCGTATAGTATGCATGAAAATGCGTCAAGTTTTGGATTCAGGGTGGTTTTATGACAGTTATGAAGCAGCAGATAGTGAGATTAGTTTATCAATCACTAAGTTCTTCACTTTTGGTTTTTGTTTAATATTTCCTCCCAAATAATGTGCGTGTCTCTTTATTGGCTTTTAATTTCCTTTTACATAGCATAATTTTGTCTGCCGTACTTTCCACTGTTTCATCGTATTTTTCATTCCACTAGCTTGCACTTCAATAATTGTAATCTCCAATACAACTAGAGCCACTCTCTCCATTTTCAGAATTGTTTCTAACGACATGGATACACAGTCCTTATGAACGTTAGTTGCATCTGTTGAGTCATTGCGTATGTAACGTTTTATCTTATCATTTACTAAGAACCAACACATTGCTGCCTTGCAGATGGCGGCTTCAGTATGGGAGCGCTGTACTAGCACCAGTGAGGAGCCTAGTTATACACTCCTGGAAATGGAAAAAAGAACACATTGACACCGGTGTGTCAGACCCACCATACTTGCTCCGGACACTGCGAGAGGGCTGTACAAGCAATGATCACACGCACGGCACAGCGGACACACCAGGAACCGCGGTGTTGGCCGTCGAATGGCGCTAGCTGCGCAGCATTTGTGCACCGCCGCCGTCAGTGTCAGCCAGTTTGCCGTGGCATACGGAGCTCCATCGCAGTCTTTAACACTGGTAGCATGCCGCGACAGCGTGGACGTGAACCGTATGTGCAGTTGACGGACTTTGAGCGAGGGCGTATAGTGGGCATGCGGGAGGCCGGGTGGACGTACCGCCGAATTGCTCAACACGTGGGGCGTGAGGTCTCCACAGTACATCGATGTTGTCGCCAGTGGTCGGCGGAATGTGCACGTGCCCGTCGACCTGGGACCGGACCGCAGCGACGCACGGATGCACGCCAAGACCGTAGGATCCTACGCAGTGCCGTAGGGGACCGCACCGCCACTTCCCAGCAAATTAGGGACACTGTTGCTCCTGGGGTATCGGCGAGGACCATTCGCAACCGTCTCCATGAAGCTGGGCTACGGTCCCGCACACCGTTAGGCCGTCTTCCGCTCACGCCCCAACATCGTGCAGCCCGCCTCCAGTGGTGTCGCGACAGGCGTGAATGGAGGGACGAATGGAGACGTGTCGTCTTCAGCGATGAGAGTCGCTTCTGCCTTGGTGCCAATGATGGTCGTATGCGTGTTTGGCGCCGTGCAGGTGAGCGCCACAATCAGGACTGCATACGACATAGGCACACAGGGCCAACATCCGGCATCATGGTGTGGGGAGCGATCTCCTACACTGGCCGTACACCACTGGTGATCGTCGAGGGGACACTGAATAGTGCCCGGTACATCCAAACCGTCATCGAACCCATCGTTCTACCATTCCTAGACCGGCAAGGGAACTTGCTGTTCCAACAGGACAATGCACGTCCGCATGTATCCCGTGCCACCCAACGTGCTCTAGAAGGTGTAAGTCAACTATCCTGGCCAGCAAGATCTCCGGATCTGTCCCCCATTGAGCATGTTTGGGACTGGATGAAGCGTCGTCTCACGCGGTCTGCACGTCCAGCACGAACGCTGGTCCAACTGAGGCGCCAGGTGGAAATGGCATGGCAAGCCGTTCCACAGGACTACATCCAGCATCTCTACGATCGTCTCCATGGGAGAATAGCAGCCTGCATTGCTGCGAAAGGTGGATATACACTGTACTAGTGCCGACATTGTGCATGCTCTGTTGCCTGTGTCTATGTGCCTGTGGTTCTGTCAGTGTGATCATGTGATGTATCTGACCCCAGGAATGTGTCAATAAAGTTTCCCCTTCCTGGGACAGTGAATTCACGGTGTTCTTATTTCAATTTCCAGGAGTGTATTTTGTAATTGCGTGGGATAGTGCGGGCTCACGCGAACAGTTCGGCCAGCGTTTCCATGCAACGGAAAGTGATCGTTACATTCTGTGACTTACCTTAAGAAAACAAAGTAACACAAGTTTTCTGCCCAAAGAGTTTCCTACTTTAGGGATGACGTTCCTGTTAGGATTTTTTTCCTTCTACAGATATTTTGTCTGTTATAGCCTGACGAAATACTAGAAGCGTCATCAAAGTTAGTTTAACTAACTTTCACCGTCGTATGCAGGGTGCTCCATTGATCGGGATCGGGCCAAATATCTCACGAAATAAGCATCAAACGAAAAAACTACAAAGAACGAAACTCGTCTAGCTTGATGGGGGAAACCAAATGGCGCTATGGTTGGCCCTTAAATTGCACTGCCATAGGTCAAACGGATACCAACAGCGTTTTTTAAAATAGGAACACCTATTTTTTATTACATATTCATGTAGTACGTAAAGAAACATGAATGTGTTAGTTCCACCACTTTTTTCGCTTTGTGATAGATGGCGCTGTATTTATCACAAACGTATAAGTACGTGGTGTGACGTAACGTCCCGCCAGTGCGGACGGCATTTTCTTCGTGATACATTACCCGTGTAGAAATAGACCGTTTACCAATTGCGAAAGAGGTCGATATAGTGTTGGTGTATGACTATTGTGATCAAAATGCCCAACGGGCGTGTGCTATGTAACTTGCTCGGTATCCTGGACGACATCATCCAAGTGTCGGGACCGTTCGCCGGATAGTTACATGATTTCAGGAAACAGGAAGTGTTCAGCCACATGTGAAACGTCAACCACGACCTGCAACAAATGATGATGCCCAAGTAGGTGTTATAGCTGCTGTCGCGGCTAATCCGCACATCAGTAGCAGACAAATTGAGCGAGAATCGGCAATCTCAACATCGATTGCACCTGCAGCATATTTTTATGCACCAGGAATTGCATGACGACGCCCAATGGCGCTGATAACGGACTTAGACTCTGAGGGCAGCAGCGCGAGAAAGTTATCCCGTACGCGCGCTCTAGTCGTACTAGGAGCGCGCGTACCCGTTGGTGCGCTGGCCTAGCGCCAAGCCGGCCGGGCACAAGAGAAATTACGGGACGATGACAGATTTTTTGCACGCGTTCTATTTAGCGACGAAGCGTCATTCACCAACAGCGGTAACGTAAACCGGCATAATATGCACTATTGGGCAACGGAAAATCCACGCTGGCTGCGACAAGTGGAACATCAGCGAACTTGGCGGGTTCATGTATGGCGCGACATTATGGGAGGAAGGGTAATTGGCACCCATTTTATCGATGGCAATCTGTATGGTGCAATGTATGCTGATATCCTACGTAATGTTCTACCTATGTTACTACAAAATGTTTCACTGCATGACAGAATGGCGATGTACTTCCAACATGATGGATACCGGCATATAGCTGACGTGCGGTTGAAGCGGTATTGAATAGTATATTTCATGACAGGTAGATTGGTCGTAGAAGCAATATACCATGGCCCACACGTTCACCGGATCTGACGTCCCCAGATTTCTTTCTGTGGAGGAAGTTGAAGGATATTTTCTATCGTAATCCACCGACAACGCCCCTGACAACATGCGTCAGCGCATTGTGAATGCATGTGCGAACATTACGGAAGGCAAACTATTCGCTGTTAGGAATGTCGTTACACGTATTGCCAAATGCATTGAGGTTGACGGACATCATTTTGAGCATTAATTGTATTAATGTGGTATTTACAGGTAATCGCGCTGAACAGCATGCGTTCTCAGAAACGATAAATTCACAAAGGGACATGTATCACATTGGAACAACCGAAATAAAATGTTCAAATGTACCTATGTTCTGTATTTTAATTTAAAAAACATACCTGGTACCAACTGTTCGTCTAAAATTATGAGCCATATGTTTCTGACTATTAAAGCGCCATCTATCACAAAGCGAAAAAAGTGGTCCAACTAAAACATTCATATTTCTTTACGTGCTACGTGAATATGTAATAAAAATTGGTGTTCCTATTTAAAAAACGCAGTTGATATCCGTTTGACCAATGGCAGCGGCATCTAGCAGGCCAATCATGGCGCCATCTGATTTCCCCCTTCAAGCTAGACAAGTTTCGTTCTTTGTAGTTTTTTCGTTTGACTCTTATTTCGTGAGATTTTTGACCCGGTCACGATCAATGGACCACTCTGTTGAGGCAATCGAATCAGCTGTAACAACTAACAGCATCCAAGATCTGGTAACAGCTTATAAAAGACTTCAGTTTTCAAGAAATCGAGCGAACGTTCCTATAAAAATGGACAGAATCCCTTTCAATAACTACGAGGTGGGGCTAGAAAAAAACCGGAATGATGCTGGAAAAAACATTTATTTACAATTATTTACAATTTCATGTTATCTCCTTCAATGTACTCTCCTCCTCGGTCTCTACACCGCTCCATACGAATTTTCCACTGTTCATAGCAATGCTGCAGATCATTTTCGGTAAGTCCATACATTACTTCCGTCGCTTTTTCTTTTACTGCTTCAACAGTCTCAAATCTAGTTCCTTTCAAAGCTGAGTTGACTTTAGGGAAAAGAAAAAAGTCACAGGGGGCCAAATCAGGTGAGTAGGGTGGATGATCTAAGATGGGAATGTTGTGTTTTGCCAAAAACGTCTTCACTGACAACGCACTGTGAGCTGGGGCATTGTCTTGGTGAAGGATTCATGACTTTTTTCTCCACAAATCGTTCCGTTTTCTCCGTACTCGCTCACGTAGGGTAGCCAGGACGCTAATGTAGTAATGCTGATTCACTGTTTGTCCCTCTGGTACCCAATCAATGTGCACAATCCCTTTGATGTCAAAAAAAAAAAAAAAAAAAACAATCATCATTGCCTTGAATTTCGATTTTGACATTCGTGCTTTTTTTTGTCGTGGAGAACCAGGAGTTTTCCAATGCATCGATTGGCGTTTAGTTTCGGGATCGTAAGTAAAAAACCACGATTCATCGCAAGTAATAACATTTTGTAAGAAGGTGGGATCACTTTCAATGTTTTCCAGGATGTCAGAACAAATCATTCTTTGGCGTTCCTTCTGTTCAATTGTGAGACACTTTGGAAGCATTTTTGAACACACTTTGTTCATGTTGAAACTTTCATGAAGAATCTGCCTAACACTTTCCTTGTCAACTCCTGTTAACTCAGACACTGCTCTGATTGTTAAACGGCGATCTTGTCGAACAAGTTTACCGATTTTTTCAATGTTTGCATCAGTTTTTGCTGACAATGGTCTGCCAGTGCGAGTGTCATCACTGGTGTCTTCGCGGCCATCTTTAAATCGTTTAAACCACTCAAACACTTGTGTTCGCGATAAACAATCATCGCCGTTCACTTGTTGTAACATTACAAACGTTTCACTTGCAGATTTTCCTAGTTTGAAACAAAATTTGATGTTAACACGCTGTTCTTTCTGTACACTCAACATTTTCCGACGCACAGACAAAACGTCAACTACTTAAAACAGACGCCACGGGTAGACGGAGTGCAGGAGGCAGATGAAACTCGAGCAGTAGACGGAGCGAGAGTCACGTGACAGGCCACGCGACTTTCAGCCTTATTGCATTCGTTTTATTGTTTCACCAGTACTAGTCAGGATTTTTCTAGCCACACCTCGTATAACAAGAAGGGGTAACGTAGGCAACATACAGAAGAACATGACAGACAATGATGTATTAAAATGTGCTCATTGGAGGTCTGTATGCTATCTATGAAAACCAAATTACGAGGTCAGACTTCAGCAGATGAAAATTCAAGCGAGGGCAAGCATTTTACTTATGCACTTTAACAGATGCTAAGCGCACGTGTCTGGGGGTAGGAAGAGTACGAGATCATCACTGAGTTCAACGACGAGAGTCAGCGACCAGGAGCCTTCGCAGCCCTATAGCATTCCGCCGACAGTCGCATTTGTGGGCTCGTCCAGGATTTAGCTTCGAAATTAGATGCAAAGGCAGGAGTAAGTGCTACGTGAGGAAAAGGTGTGTCGTCGAGAACGCGAGTCGGCCCGCCAGTTCAACGCACCATGTCGCCGTCAACTGTCTCGCCGCTGCATTCTCTGCGCCAGCGCCGAAAACGAGGGTGTCTATGCAGCAGCCACGCGCTAGCCAACGCCAATCCAACCGACGCGCCTCATGCAGCCTGCAGCAGACACCCAGGGCAGCACGCCGGTTGCAGCATAAGTTGTGACAGCATTTGCCTTGTCGTGTTGTTGTGTGCAGCTTTTCAGCCATGGTCGTCGCTATGAAGGAGTCGCCCAGTGAGTGGGCATCAGACCATGTTGAGAGGAATATGGGTATCTCACTTAGGTCTGAGGGAGAGGAGGTAAGGGTTTTTGGGGATAGCGAGGTTTATGCAGCAGCAGTGAATTTGGAACTACACTCCTGGAAATTGAAATAAGAACACCGTGAATTCATTGTCCCAGGAAGGGGAAACTTTATTGACACATTCCTGGGGTCAGATACATCACATGATCACACTGACAAAACCACAGGCACATAGACACAGGCAACAGAGCATGCACAATGTCGGCACTAGTACAGTGTATATCCACCTTTCGCAGCAATGCAGGCTGCTATTCTCCCATGGAGACGATCGTAGAGATGCTGGATGTAGTCCTGTGGAACGGCTTGCCATGCCATTTCCACCTGGCGCCTCAGTTGGACCAGCGTTCGTGCTGGACGTGCAGACCGCGTGAGACGACGCTTCATCCAGTCCCAAACATGCTCAATGGGGGACAGATCCGGAGATCTTGCTGGCCAGGGTAGTTGACTTACACCTTCTAGAGCACTTTGGGTGGCACGGGATACATGCGGACGTGCATTGTCCTGTTGGAACAGCAAGTTCCCTTGCCGGTCTAGGAATGGTAGAACGATGGGTTCGATGACGGTTTGGATGTACCGTGCACTATTCAGTGTCCCCTCGACGATCACCAGTGGTGTACGGCCAGTGTAGGAGATCGCTCCCCACACCATGATGCCGGGTGTTGGCCCTGTGTGCCTCGGTCGTATGCAGTCCTGATTGTGGCGCTCCCCGGCACGGCGCCAAACACGCATACGACCATCATTGGCACCAAGGCAGAAGCGACTCTCATCGCTGAAGACGACACGTCTCCATTCGTCCCTCCATTCACGCCTGTCGCGACACCACTGGAGGCGGGCTGCACGATGTTGGGGCGTGAGCGGAAGACGGCCTAACGGTGTGTGGGACCGTAGCCCAGCTTCATGGAGACGGTTGCGAATGGTCCTCGCCGATACCCCAGGAGCAACAGTGTCCCTAATTTGCTGGGAAGTGGCGGTGCGGTCCCCTACGGCACTGCGTAGGATCCTACGGTCTTGGCGTGCATCCGTGCGTCGCTGCGGTCCGGTCCCAGGTCGACGGGCACGTGCACATTCCGCCGACCTCTGGCGACAACATCGATGTACTGTGGAGACCTCACGCCCCACGTGTTGAGCAATTCGGCGGTACGTCCACCCGGCCTCCCGCATGCCCACTATACGCCCTCGCTCAAAGTCCGTCAACTGCACATACGGTTCACGTCCACGCTGTCACGGCATGCTACCAGTGTTAAAGACTGCGATGGAGCTCCGTATGCCACGGCAAACTGGCTGACACAGACGTCGGCGGTGCACAAATGCTGCGCAGCTAGCGCCATTCGACGGCGAACACCGCGGTTCCTGGTGTGTCCGCTGTGCCGTGCGTGTGATCATTGCTTGTACAGCCCTCTCGCAGTGTCCGGAGCAAGTATGGTGGGTCTGACACACCGGTGTCAATGTGTTCTTTTTTCCATTTCCAGGAGTGTAGATAGTTGGCAGGCTCAATTTTTTTCTTATGGTGCTAAAGATGAAAACTGAAATCAAAGCTCAATTTGAAAATCATAGCGTAGTAAGTCAAGATATGCATGCTCATTGTCAGGAGTTCAAACTGCAATGCTTAATCAAAGTCTGGGACAGGAAATCAAAACTCAAGTAGGAGGGATTAATGATAAACTAGAAGGGTTTACCATCCAGATAAAATAGACAGGGCAGGGGCTAGCATAACGATGATTTGCAGTTGAGAGCAGTTTGGGGGAAGAGTAGATACGGTCCAGAGAGAGAGTACAAGAAGAGGGAAGAGGAGATGGCACCTGCGAGGAAATTGGTTACTAAACGTGTAAATAATGAGACTCAGTGGCAAAAAGCAGAGCTAGACTCAGTAAAATTAGAGGTAGAAGATAGAAAAAAAGGATATACAATTACTGAAAAATGCAATAGGGAATCTAGCAGTTTATCAACTGGGAACGTTGCACGTTATGGCAAGCCCTAAAATAAAGTTTTTAAATGGGGAATGGAGGTATCATACAGTCGACTTCCTTGCGTCATGCAAAGACTTTTATTCGTGTTATGTCACACGAGGCAAAAACTAAATATTTGAGGCGACAGCCAGATGGTGGCGCACAAACATGGGCCAACCGAAAAGTAGTTTCATTCACAGATTACGCTCCGCTTGAGGCTCTTTTGCTTAATAAATACTAGAGCATGGTCAAACAGATGCAACTGCAAAACGCGTTTTTAAACGGGAAAGGGTATTGCATAACCGCGGAAGTATGCGGGAATTTTGCGATCAGAAACTTGAAAAATTTGTGCACTTAGACCTCTGGGTACACTGACTGAAATTTCACCCTGAAAAGGCTACTGCCACAATCAGTGCAGTGGGACTTAGGACACAGCTCCATAGATTGGTTGGAGAATTTTCTCAACTTCGTAGAACGAATGAGCAGATCTATGTGCTACTGAAATACCGCGCGGAGTGGCGACGCGGTTTGAGGCGTCTTGTCACGGACTGCGCCCACCCCCACCCCGGTCGCACCCCCCACCACCCCGCCGGTGATTCGAGTCCTCCCTCGGGCATGGGTCTGTGTGTTGTTCTTAGCATAAGTTGGTTTAAGTAGTCTGTTACTCTAGGAATCGATGACCTCAGCAGTTTGGTCCCTTAGGAATTCACACACATTTGAACATTTTGCTATCGAAATAAACGGTGTATTTTCAATCAGAAAGGCAACTAGTACAAAAATTTTCAGGAATCAGATCGCGAGCGTTTCCAAAGCGATGTTAACAGAAGGAAAAATAAAGGCGAACAGGTTAAGAGTAAACCAGATGACAGTAGCATTCACCAAGCGGATAACACTCGACAGCGGTCGGTAAATCAGGTTCCTTCCCGACCGTGAAAGGAGGAAGCAGGGCCAAGGAAAGGATAACGGATAAGTGCAGCACCGATAATAGTTGCTATGAGTTAATAGTCTTTAATGTCGGAACAATTTTAGACAGCAGTGAGCTGTGGAAAGGGTGGAGGCAGCACCATAAGGTGTACAGGAAACAAGGTAAACAGCGAAGTGAAACCTATAGATGTAAAATGTTTTATTCAATGAAGGTACATGTGAGGGATAGGTAATCGGGATGGTAGCTTTTGAGCTGGAGTGTCGGGATCGTGATAATGTAGCAGATAGTTATGGTGAGTGTAGTAACAATGTTAGGGAGGCCCACACGGGTGTAGTGTGGGAAATCGATGTATCAGAGGAATGTGCCCAGGGAGAGCAGAGCAAGTGTTGTATTCCAGCACGGCGATAGTCTCGCTTGTCCAGACATGTTTGTTGTACAGCAAGGCGCTGCGACGAACGCCAAGTCAGAATGACTGAGAGCCACACTGGTGTCTGAAAATGACGTAATTTGGAACGATTAGTGTACTACTGGGTGCCGTGATGAAGTGAAGGCCTTTGTCATCATAAGAGGCGGGGAAGAAGTATCCTTGAATGGTATGTATAGTGATTGGCTAAGAAAGAATGAAAATGAATTTAAGGCAAGTGACCACGTCTCACAAGCAAAATTCGTAAGTCGTTTGTGTACACAAGATAGGAAAGCGAAAAAGTTATGTTATCCAGAAAACTGCGTTGCTTATGTGAAAGTAAACCAGAGTTTTGAGATGCTTCCGACGAAATATGTAGTGCTGATATCGACAATGAATGACATTACATTAAATACACTGTGTGCTGACAGATTTGAGGAGATAGAAGATGAGTTGTTGGCTGAAACAAAATTCAGGAAGACTAGTGCTGAAAAAGTGCTGCCTGTAACTAACGTAAATGTTAATGACACAGTGGTTGATTTTTTAATTCATTCAGGGAGCGATGTGTGTTGTGCCTCTGAATCATTCTTTGACCATATTTACACCGATGACTTAGTTGTTAATACGGTAAATAATGTAAAGATTAAAACAGATACTGGAGGACACAGGTAGCCAATCAAAAACAAGTCATCTTCGAAGTAAATATAGTTGGAACGATCTTTGTGCAGGGGTTCTTTATTGTGCCGAACTTGTGCCTAACATGTTGGTTGGACCGGATTTACTGGCAAAATATTCAGGCAGCATTAGTTACCAAAACAGGTTTGTGAAAGTAAATGAGGATGCAAACCGAAAACGCATTAAGTTTAAAGGCTCGATAAGCGGTGAAGATTTCGTAGCTAACATGAATATAAATAGTAGCATTAAGCAGTCAGACGCTGACAGCATCAGAGAGAAAATAAACGAGATTAAAGGGTTGCCAGCTGATGACAAAAGTGAGTTGTACCACGGGTCCTTTGTGAAGATAGAACGTCCGCATTCGAACACGTATCGGCTAGCATATCCAGTCTCAGGTAAATCCCTGGGCCAAAGGAAAGTTACTGAACTAAGACTGTACAGAATTGAACAGTGGTCGGAATCCTGACCATATTCATTATACTGTTGATTCACTTTGTCTGTAGATATTCAGTGGACAAAATTTTGACGTTTTGTTAATGTATATATTTGTATGTTTGTGTATTATTTTTTGCGTAAATTGTCGGAACCGTGCGACTGCTACGGTCGCAGGTTCGAATCCTGCCTCGGGCATGGATGTGTGTGATGTCCTTAGGTTAGTTAGGTTTAAGTAGTTCTAAGTTCTAAGGGACTGATGACCACAGCAGTTGAGTCCCATAGTGCTCAGAGCCATTTGAACCATTTTTTTGCGTAAATTGTGTTTTAATTAATCTTGTCGATTACTCCTTGGTGCACAGAGATGGTGCTGAAGTTTGCAGCTGTGAGTAGATTAATTGTTGGTGTGCGGAGGTCGCACAGAATTTGATTCTTATTTACCTGTAAATTTAACGCTTTTCGAAACGTAAATTTCCTCGGTTTAGTGGTATGCTTAGTGTAATCAGCCAATGTCTGATTTGATTGATTAACTGCACTGAGCCGGCCGCGGTGGTCCCGCGGTTCTAGGCGCGCAGTCCGGAACCGTGGGACTGCTACGGTGGCAGGTTCGAATCCTGCCTCGGGCATGGATGTGTGTGATGTCCTTAGGTTAGTTAGGTTTAAGTAGTTCTAAGTTCTAGGGGACTGATGACCACAGCAGTTGAGTCCCATAGTGCTCAGAGCCATTTGAACCATTTTTGAACTGCACTGAAGAACATCAGGCGGAGATACTGATCTCTGACGTGTGCTGTGTTGTGGTCAGTGTTTTTATCCACGTGACACTGACCACAGCAGAAGAAGGAAAAAACGGCGATAGTGTGAGTTGTTTTCGGCACTGCAGCTGCACTTTCCTTTCTCTCTGATGAATGGCTCTCAGCTGTATGTGGCTTGTTTTGGCGATGGTGTGGCTCAGCAGGGGGACGCGTTAGTTATTCGGGGCACAGTAGTTCATGAGAGACTGTTTGCCAGAATCGGGTGAGGCTGACGCGTTGCAAGAGGCATCGAAGCAATGCTGACTCCACGGAGCGTCCCGTATCTGCGAGAAGAGCTGGTTCTGTGAGCTGTTCCTTTTGTGTGCAACTTTGTGTGAGTGAAAGAGTGTAGCGCTTCGAGAGTAGAATAATCAATCAGCGAACTGCGGAGGTCCCGCAGTTGACTAGACTCAATGATAGGCCCAAAGATGGCAGAGAAGAGTAAAAGATTTGTTTTGTGCGTAATTAGAGTGACAAGAGTGTTACGTTCAATATGATTCCTTGTAATTTTTATGTTACTTTGTTCGTGTAATCGTTTGTCACTATTAGCACGTATTTAGATGTTTCAGACAATACGCACCACAAGCACTGATCTTGACCATGACCAAACTCTTACATCTGTTTTCTTTATATGATCTGGATGTAAAATATATGTACCTGGGGTAATTATTCTTGGTGCTCCTTCTCTTAGTTTGCTCACTGCGTGAAAGCTAAAATAAGCGGAGGTATAGTGGCACAACTGTCACTTGTAACTTGGAGAGAGAAGCTTGATCGTGGGTGGAGCTTAAAGGGCGCACCCACTGCGGCCGCCGAGCCTGGCGATGGAAGACGACGGCTGGTGAGTGTTCAGCGGCAGATGGCCTCACGTGGACCTGTCAGTTTCAAGCGGCTGGCGGTTAACGTGACGTCTCGAAGGTTTACCAGCACACGGCTTTAACACAAAGCTTTATCCAAGTTTGCGATGATTACAGACAAACGCAAATTAGTACCATAAAGTGAGATATGTCAAATGAAAGAGCAGTTGAAATGAATCATCCGAGACAATCTATACGAATTTATAAGAATTTTCATTAAAAGGTATTAAATAAACAAATCTGCAGTATGTGCTAGTTACTGAATAATTTAGAACCTTTGAACCAATGCAGGTACAGAGTAGAGCGGGTGATCAGTTTAAAGGTCTCGTCCAAATACAACGATTGACATACTTGTATAAATTGCAGTATTAATATTTCACTGGAAAAACACTAATTTCATTAATTTGTTGCTAATAATTAATTAAAACAAATAATACAAAACAAATACACGAACAGCAAGGCACTGTATGATAGCAGGTGTCGTTATACACATTTCAACATTATTAGTTTGTGATATTTGTAATGATATACAGGGTGGTCTATTGATCGTGACCGGGACAAATATCTCACGAAATAAGCGTCAAACGAAAAAACTACAAAGAACGAAACTTGTCTAGCTTGAAAGGGGGAAACCAGATGGCGCTATGGTTGGCTCGCTAGATGGCGCTGCCATTGGTCAAACGGATATAAAGTGGTTTTTTTTTAAATAGGAACCACCATTTTTATTACATATTCGTGTAGTACGTAAAGAAATATGAATGTTTTAGTTGGACCACTTTCTTCGTTTTCGATTTGGTCCATATATATATATATATATATATATATATATATATATATATATATATATATATATATATATATACGTGTGTCTGTGTATTGATCAGCGCATAAGAAAAAGCGCTTCAGATTACATCAGTTATATCGATTAGAAGTTATTTATATTATGTAACTGTGTATCTGCAATTATGAAGTGTGTGTTCTGTATTATTTAAACCACTTGACCTGTGGCGTGAAAATTAGAGTTTTGTAATGTCTATACGAAAAAAGCAAAAGGATATGTTAAAATTATATATTACTAAAATATGTGTATGTTCATAAAAAAGAATATGTTTATTGAAAGCTGGTTCATGCTTAGGGCAATTGCATTTGTAACATGCAAAAGTTGTAGGGATGTCGCCCCCCCCCCCCCTCCAACTCACCAACTGAGGTGGCATGGCGCGATGTAAAAGGTGGTTCTGGCCATCGAACTGAGCGGCCTCTTTGTGTGAACGGCATTCGGTGTGTGGCTAGCCGTATCACGGTACACTTCGACGGTGCTAAGAGAGGCAACTGGAAGGTGCTTTATAAAAGATTTGCCACGGATGTGGATCTGGCTATTATTTGGTATTCTCGGCATAAAGAAATGGATCTAACATGTTGAAAATCAGACGCCAAAAGAGATTTTATAGAGCATTCCAAAACACCAAGAGCCGTGAGTACGCTTAGCCGCCAAGTCGCTTGCCACCAATCTTCGCCACTGCTTCACTAAGTTGTTTTAATAATAATCACAAAAACATAATTTCGTGTCCAGAACCATATTTTGTACCCTGATCACGAACCTATGCAGGGTCCTCATCTAAGTGCTACTACAACTGAGTGTCCTGATTTAAATGAACAATTCTTGCATTCAAGTGTTTAAAAATGATTTTTTGTCTAATATAAAAGGAGTAGTAAAAGTTAAACCAAAAACCGCAAAAGTGAAGTTGGATACGCTCCTGCTACAGTATCATGAGTATACTACAAAATATCGTGGGATTACAGTGTAAGATTGTGTAAATACTATTCTCTAAAATACCTGCTTCCCAGATGATAAAAAGGCAAATAAGTTATGCTCATTTTCAAAAATAGCTTGGTATTGATTTCTAACATGAATGGTTCCTTTTTCTTAATTAAGACCAGTATTGTGTTTTATTGTCTTGCTAAATAAATGATGAACTACTCCAAGCGAAGTGAATGATCAGCTTTTTGAATTAGTCTTTTCTACTGTAATATTCAAAGAGCGTTTGACTAGTGAAACCATACTAGTTTATGGGTCCCCATTACATTCTCCACCTATTACGAAAAAATTTTACTGTTACTGTTGCTAAGGAAAACTGATATATGTAGAGGAGCTTAAACAATGTATTTATGATAATGTTCACGTTTATTTATTTATTTTTTCATGTCAGTCAAGATAAAAGTCCATCATATCCAAATTTAGTTCTGCACTTCGTGCAGTAACATTTCAATATTTGAATTAAGTAATGCTCTTGAGTGTAGCTATGATTATTATGAGCTTGGTGCAAAATTACTTTCTATAGTTTACTGGTGTGTGTGTTATTGGTAACTGTTGCTACACGTAGTTCAGAGTGCACAGTGTTAGTTTGTATCCTGTTTGCTATCCAAAGGGAAATCTCAACGACAGTAACTTCAGTAACCAATATTCAATTTACTTTATCAAATATTTCCAAATTAATGTGCCTAATAGGTCTCGCAACCCTTCAGTTATTTCATTCACTTATGAATTTACCACTTTCATTATCTCCCAAGTTTAAAGTCCTTTTGGT
Organism: Schistocerca nitens; assembly: GCF_023898315.1. Classification (NCBI taxonomy): domain Eukaryota; kingdom Metazoa; phylum Arthropoda; class Insecta; order Orthoptera; family Acrididae; genus Schistocerca; species Schistocerca nitens. Next base: position 976,271,660 of record NC_064614.1, on the reverse strand, counting down.
TTTTCTGTTAATTCCACAAAATTCAAAATTATAGTCTGATACCTTTGTTCATTAGACACACGCGCGGTCAATCTTCGAAATCCTCTCAGAGGGTAACATTAGCGTGCCTCACGTTAGAGTCATATCCGTTAGTGTTATAAAATCCTTATGGAAAGGGGTGCCTTATAAAGAATTGTAATATTATTTAGTGGCATAAAGGGGCAAAAACTGTCTTCGCACTCTGCGAAGATAACAGAAAAACGTAGAAAACCTTAATTCTGGACAAACTGCTGCAGCTACAAAATGGTTGAAATGGCTCTGAGCACTATGGGACTCAACTGCTGAGGTCATAAGTCCCCTAGAACTTAGAACTACTTAAACCTAACTAACCTAAGGACATCACACACATACATGCCCGAGGCAGGATTCGAACCTGCGACCGTAACGGTCCCGCGGTTACAGACTGAAGCGCCTAGAACCGCTCGGACACACCGGCCGGCGCTGCAGCTACAGATTTATGCAAAATATACTTTTTTTATAAGAGTTTGAGGGCGCATATAATGGATCAAACAGAATTAAGATGGTTCTATGAATGAAGTTGGGCAATGAAGTGATGATCAATGGAAAGCAGTTCCGTGACGTAGCTTGGGGGATTGCGCATCGAGGGTATTTAGGCGGAGCTGACACAAAGACTCTGGAGGAGGGAGTTCTGCGCACCTTTGCCAACGCCGGACCTGTGTTGCTGGAGAAGACAGTTTGGTGATAAATTTTGCGGATCCAAAAGTATTGAACTTAGCCGAATTTCGCGTGTGCGCTTAAACGAAAGGTAGAAATTTTCGCAAACATTCTGGACTTAGGTTGTTTTCGGTGTGAAAGACAATATTGATTGGCGTCTTTTTGCCCGCCGGTGAGGCCGTGCGGTTAAAGGCGCTTCAGTCTGGAACCGCGTGACCGCTCCGGTCGCAGGTTCGAATCCTGCCTCGGGCATGGATGTGTGTGATGTCCTTAGGTTAGTTAGGTTTAATTAGTTCTAAGTTCTAGGCGACTAATGACCTCAGAAGTTAAGTCGCATAGTGCTCAGAGCCAACCATTGGCGTCTTTCACACGTAGTGTCTTGTGATGAATGTGGTGATTGTTTTCCTATGCAAACGGAACTTCGCTATAGATGTGCGACTCCATTTCTATCTGAGTGCCCCACACTTAGCCGCTGAGGCGCTGCTCTGGGACTCTGTTTATTTTTGAGTATTGCGAACTGTGTTTTAGGATACCAATGTGAGTTTCTGATACAATCAGGTTGGACTCTAATTATCGTCACCATGTTTAGGTAACTGATTCTAAAACAGTGCCTCTGGAATTTAACTGTGTTGTAACCAGTCGGGAATTTGAATGTTTTGTGGCATTCGACATTTAGGAATTCACGTTAGTTTTGAGTGGCTTTTAGGTCATCGGGATTAGACCGTGTTTTAGGGAAATGATCGAATTTCTTATTTCCAATCGATGTTCTTCAACATTCAACAAGTTTTATTAAAATATGTAGCGTGTACAGTATCGCTATTGGCGGCTCGAGGAATATTTGAAACGGCACGCAAGTGTTTGGAAGACACCACCAGTTTACTTATGCATAAGAACTTGTGAATTTTAAGTGACTGTACACACGAATTCGTTCCGTTATTACACTTCAGCCTCCTAGACTCTAGTCCGGTTAACATTTGTACTTGTCGGTCGACAGCATCGAGATCATTTTGTTTACTCACTTCAGTGGATGCTAAGCCCACATGCCTGGGGGTAGAAAGGGTAGAAGATCATCTCCGAGTTAGAGGACGAGAGCTGGCGAGCAGGAGCATTTGCTGCTCTATTCCTTTCTGCCGACCGTCGCATACTCATCTCCAGTGCCAGTGAATTGGCTGTTACGTTTTTTGTCATGAGCTGTTCCTCCCATGGAGTATCTTTTAATAAATTATTGTCTCGGCTTCCGCTCTTTCACTTCAGTATTTAGCGATGGCCCCGTTGATCCCACTTCATACTACAGGGTGTTTCAAAAATGACCGGTATATTTGAAACGGCAATAAAAACTAAACGAGCAGCGATAGAAATACACCGTTTGTTGCAATATACTTGGGACAACAGTACATTTTCAGGCGGACAAACTTTCGAAATTACAGTAGTTACAATTTTCAACAACAGATGGCGCTGCAAGTGATGTGAAAGATATAGAAGACAACGCAGTCTGTGGGTGCGCCATTCTGTACGTCGTCTTTCTGCTGTAAGCGTGTGCTGTTCACAACGTGCAAGTGTGCTGCAGACAACATGGTTTATTCCATAGAACAGAGGATTTTTCTGGTGTTGGAATTCCACCGCCTGGAACACAGTGTTGTTGCAACAAGACGAAGCTTTCAACGGAGGTTTAATGTAACCAAAGGACCGAAAAGCGATACAATAAAGGATCTGTTTGAAAAATTTCAACGGACTGGGAACGTGACGGATGAACGTGCTGGAAAGGTAGGGCGACCGCGTACGGCAACCACAGAGGGCAACGCGCAGCTAGTGCAGCAGGTGATCCAACAGCGGCCTCGGGTTTCCGTTCGCCGTGTTGCAGCCGCGGTCCAAATGACGTCAACGTCCACGTATCGTCTCATGCGCCAGAGTTTACACCTCTATCCATACAAAATTCAAACGCGGCAACCCCTCAGCGCCGCTACCATTGCTGCACGAGAGATATTCGCTAACGATATAGTGCACAGGATTGATGACGGCGATATGCATGTGGGCAGCATTTGGTTTACTGACGAAGCTTATTTTTACCTGGACGGCTTCGTCAATAAACAGAACTGGCGCATATGGGGAACCGAAAAGCCCCATGTTGCAGTCCCATCGTCCCTGCATCCTCAAAAAGTACTGGTCTGGGCCGCCATTTCTTCCAAAGGAATCATTGGCCCATTTTTCAGATCCGAAACGATTACTGCATCACGCTATCTGGACATTCTTCGTGAATTTGTGGCGGTACAAACTGCCTTAGACGACACTGCGAACACCTCGTGGTTTATGCAAGATGGTGCCCGGCCACATCGCACGGCCGACGTCTTTAATTTCCTGAATGAATATTTCGATGATCGTGTGATTGCTTTGGGCTATCCGAAACATACAGGAGGCGGCGTGGATTGGCCTCCCTATTCGCCAGACATGAACCCCTGTGACTTCTTTCTGTGGGGACACTTGAAAGACCAGGTGTACCGCCGGAATCCAGAAACAATTGAACAGCTGAAGCAGTACATCTCATCTGCATGTGAAGCCATTCCGCCAGACACGTTGTCAAAGGTTTCGGGTAATTTCATTCAGAGACTACGCCATATTATTGCTACGCATGGTGGATATGTGGAAAATATCGTACTATAGAGAGTCCCAGACCGCAGCGCCATCTGTTGTTGAAAATTGTAACTACTGTAATTTCGAAAGTTTGTCTGCCTGAAAATGTACTGTTGTCCCAAGCATGTTGCAACAAACGGTGTATTTCTATCGCTGCTCGTTTAGTTTTTATTGCCGTTTCAAATATACCGGTCATTTTCGAAACACCCTGTATTTACTTCAGCGAGAACCACATCCTCGACTCACCTGTATCTACGCTCCTCCTCTTTCCATTTCCTTTGAACACAGTGTATTTGATACGTCGTAGTCATAGGCGGTAGGGGAGTGATCTGCATATCGAACCGATTCACTGTATTCAGATTAAATGCACTGTATATGTTTAGCCCTAGCCTATTGGTGTCTTGCGGCTTACGTCAGACGTTTATACGCAGATCGTAACTGCTTGTCGAAGTACTTAATGTAATGTATATATTTGAGTGCAGATGGAATCAGGTTTAGGTTTTAATATCATGTGGACACCAATGTGTTCAGAGGCATAGCGCAACCTTAGAATGTTCGAGGTGGTGAAGGCAACAGGCTCCGCGCGTTCGAAGGAACAATGCCCGTCATTTTCCTGCGAGTTAGAGAAGTGAAGGAAAACCTAAATCTGCTTAGCCGGACGCAGGTTTGAATATTCGTCCAGCAAATACGAATCTAGTGTGCTAACGACAGCACCAACTCACTCGACGGTAAGTATCTAGTAATATGTGGAGTATTACAAAGTATGAGTCAATTTTTATTAGCCTGATATAGCTGCGTGATGTGTAACTATACGGTGAAGACATACACCAAGTAAATGTGGCTATAGTTGCTTAAAGTTTCAAATCTAAGTGCAAACTCCGATGTCTCAGTTGCACCAGCACTAGGCTTCAATGCAAGTAAAAGTATCGTTGTGATCTAACAATAAAAATCGGGTATCGTCTATAAAGTTTCAACAGTCAGCTTTAAGCTACAGCAGATGTACTGGGACGGGTTGCTGAGCTGAAACGAGCATACACTTTTCTAGTTCAGACACAATAAATAAAAAGAGGCTGTGTGTGTGTGTGTGAGAGAGAGAGAGAGAGAGGGGGGGGGGGAAGAGAGGGGGGGGGGGGGAGAGAGAGAGAGAGAAAGAGAAAGAGAGAGAGAAAGGCAGAGAGTGAACTAGAGAGTTTCAACAACAACGGACAAGAATTGAGTACAAAATTTCAGTCGCAGTTTGTGAGTTTCAATCAGTGCTGTGAAACACTGGTTTCTTCTTCGAACGTTCATTCTTGGGAAATCATTTTGGTTGCTGCATTTGAATTAATAGTACTCGATCTGACGTGCACTTCAATTTTAACAGATGCCTCGTCATCACCAAGCGAGGGAACTGAAGCATTGATTAAACTAATAAACTTACAACTATGACCGACATGTATAAAATCCATATAAGTCAGTCCGAATAGAAGATTGGAAAAAGGTTCGGAACTCTGTCCTGAATTTTGGAGATAAGCTATGTTTCATCAGAAGCCTCTTTCTTCCTTTTTACGAAAGTAATCTCTCCGTCCAGCCATGTGTGTAATATAGGTCGAACAGCATTGTCGGTGCAGCTAAGAACAACGCCCTGTGTCTCCAGTTGTGAACGGGAAAACGTGTTCCTTTTCACGCAGGTTGGTCTGTCAGAAAGTCAGGGAAGGTTATTGAAAGCTTTACCATTCTTACTACTCTGGAATATGGTTTCTCAGCAAGGAAAGATGCCCTTTGAATCGGCGGTTGTGCACAACTGAATAATTTTTATACCCAAGCACTAATTTTTCCAGATATATCACTATATTACATTATTCTTATTATTCGGTTATTGTTACAAAAGTAACAGTTTTCCAGAGGCCTAGTTTCGTAGGTTTAAACAGATTTGTGTTTCTACAAACGGTGTTTTGATATCTCATCATCACAGACGTGCACTCTTTAATTGTATGTCATTGTCCTGTAGACATGTATGTCTCATTGTCGGTGTTCTCGAGCACATTTCATTTAAATACTTTATATTCATTGTGTGAAGCGCTTATGCCAAATATGCTCGCAATTACCGACAATCGGACACTGTTGTGTATACAGGACATGGATGTACATACCCTGCGTAATAGAGCAGCCATATACACCAACTGAAAAAAGTGAAGCAATACGAAGACATGGTCAGTTGTTAATGTACAGTGTGTAAATTATTGAACTATGTGAAATAAAATCGTCATAACTTCTGAACGGTTTGCGTTAGAACGTTCCACCTGCACGGTTGGCTACGGGCATGATGAGAACTAGTAGGCGCTGTGTGGTTTGGTTTAGCGACGACACTCCCTTTCATTTGGATGGGTTCGTCAATAAGTAAAACTGGCGCATTTGGGGGAATGATAATCCGCATTTTGCGGTCGAGAAGTCTTTTCACCCTCAACGGGTGACTGTGTGGTGTGCAATGTCCTGCCACGGAATAATCAGTGCGATATTCCTTGACGCCTCGGTGGATACCGAACGGTACGTGAAGGTTTTGGAACATGATTACATCCCCATTATCCAAAGTGATCCAGATTTCGACAATATATAGTTCATGCAAGACTGAGCTCGACCCCATCGAAGGAGGAGAGTGTATGATGCCCAGGAGGAACGCTTTAGGAACCGCGTTCTGGAACTGGGATACCCAGAGGCCACTGGCATGGGACTCGATTGGCCGACATATTCTCCGGGTCTCAACAAATGCGGCTCCTTTTTGTTTGACCATAATAAAGACAAGGTGAACAACAATAACCCCAAAACTATTCCTGAGCTGAAAGTGGCCATTCAGGAGGTCATCAATTGCATCGATGTTCTGATGCTTCGGCGGATCATGCAGAAATTCGCTATTCGTCTCCGCCACAACATCGCCAAAGGTGGCAGGCATATCGAACATGTCATAACCTAAATCCGAATATCTGTAGTGACGTTTGCATGTAGAATATATTGTGTTCACGCCATAGTTTGTAAGTTATTTAAGTTTCTTTCAGTTCAGTAATGGTCACTCTGTATCTTCGTACATACACTATGTGATCAAAAGTATCCAGACACGCCAAAATACATACGTTTTTCATATTAGGTGCATTACGCTGCTACCTACTTCCAGGTACCCCATATCAATGACCTCAGTAGTCATTAGATATCGTGAGAGAGCAGAATGGGGCTCTCAGTGAAACTCACGGACTTCGAACGTGGTCACGTGATTGGGTGTCACTTGTGTCATACGTTTGTACGCGAGATTTCGAAACTCCTAAACATCCCTAGGTCCACTGTTTCCGATGTGATAGAGAAGTGCAAACGTGAAGGAACGCGTACAGCACTAAAGCGTACAGGCCGATCTCGTCTGTTGACTGACAGAGACCGCGGACAGTTGAAGAAGCTCGTAATGTGTAGTAGGCGGACATCTATCAAGACCATCACACAGGAATTACAAATTGCATCAGGATCCACTGCAAGTACTATAACAGTTAGGCGGGAGGTGAGAAAACTAGGATTTCATGCTCGAGCGGCTGCTTATAAGTCACAGATCAAGCCGGTAAATGCCAAACGAAGCCTCGCTTGTGTTAAGGAACGTAAGCATTGGACGACTGAAAAGTGGAAAAACGTTGTGCGGACTGGCGAATCACGGTACATAATGTGGCGATCCGATGGCAGGATGTGGGTATGGCGAATGTCCGGTGAACGTCATCTGCCAGCATGTGTAGTGCCAACAGTAGAATTAGGAGGCGGTGGTGTTATGGTGTGGTCGTGTTTTTCATGGAGGAGGCTTGCACCCCTTGTTGTTTTGCGTGGCACTATCACAGCACAGACCTACATTGGCCTGCACAGAGTCCAGACCTGAATCCTACAGAACACCATTGGGATGTTTTGGAAAGCCGACTTCAAGCCAGACCTCACCGACCGACATCGATACCTCTCCTCAGTGCAGCTCTCAGTGAAGAATGGCCAGCAGTTCCCCAAGAAACCTTCTAGCACCTGATTGAACGTATGCCTACGAGAGTGGAAGCTGTCATCAAGACTAAGGGTGGGCCAACAACATATTGAATACCATCATTGGCGAAGGAGAGAGCCACGATCTTGTATGTCATTTTCTGCCAGGTGTCCGGATACTTTTGTTCGCGTAGTATATATACACCACTGGCCCCATTGGCGGATGTGTAAATGACTAGAGTTATGTTTCTCTGTAAATTGGATAACAGCCACCAGAGTGCATTAATATTGTTTATAATTAGTATTAATATCAGGCAGTAGTATTTAGTATTAATATCCGCTGTTCGTGGTCTAGCTCTTAATGTCCCCTAGCTCGTGCAACCAAGGCTCGATTCTCGGTTGGGTCGGAAAACGCTTGAGGGTCGGGTGATTGCGTTATCGTGATCATTTCATCTCATATTCATTGTCACATAAGTAGCTGAACTGGTGTCGTATAAAAAGACTTGATAGCCTAATAACCCGACGGGGTCTCCCTGCCAATAATGCGATACGATCATTTCATTTCAATCCACTTCGCCGAAGACCTGGTAGGGTATATGAAGGGAGTGAAGAGCGTCGATGTTGAATAATGACTTTGAAGGACACATAGATGCCTTGTACTTCTATCAGCACCTAACTGAATTTGAAAGAGGCGTCATTGTGGGTCTGCTTTTGGTCGGCCAGTCGAAATGTGCACTATCCAGATTTCACGCATTTGGGTGTGACAGTGGTCCGATGTTGGGGTTCATGGGAATGTAAGGGTAGGCATATACCTCGTCAAAGCTCCGGTTGATCATGTCCAACGACCGCAAGGGATGGTCGCCGTATTGTGCATTAAGCACATCACAGTCTCTCCAGATCAACGTGTGCCATCATAGAGCAAGTAATGGGCTCCATACAACAATCTGCGTCTGTGTGAGTCATCCCACACAAACGGCTCTGTTTGGAGTAGTTCATTGATCGGGAAGCATGGAGTGCTGATAAAAGGCATCACACTGTGGACAGCGACGAATCGATGTTCTGCGCTCACCACGTGAACGTCACCCGCGAGTGTAGTGGCGACCTGAGTGGAGGTCCAGTTTCCTCAATGTTCTGAAGAGACACAGAGGTGTAATTCCTGCCGTTATGGTGTACCAATAATCGGATATGAGTAAAAGTCATGATTAGTGACTGAGGCAGCTCTGAAGGGGCAACGGTACGTCACGGATATCCTGCTTTCACTTCACACCTGATAGTGACTGAGGAAGTCTGAAAGCGCAACGGTACATCATTATTTGTTACTTCTGATGCTACGGTATCGTGGTTCCATTTTTCAACAGGAAAATGCTCGTCCAAACATAACATGTGTCTCTATGAATTGTCAGTGAGATCTTGAGGTATTTCCACGGATGGCAAACTTCCCAGATGTGTCCACAATAGAATACGTATGAGACAAGCTCGGACGTGAAGTGCGTATCAATGCCTGCACCCAGGACGTCGAGAACCAGCTACAACAATTGTGGCTCAGCTTCCTTCAGGAGGGGATACAGCGATATTATGACACCTTCCCTCCCGTATCATTGCATGCACCGAGGCCACACTGCAAAGTCGTACTCATATGTCGGTCCACATTGACAAACTTTCTATAAATTTTACTCGACTCTGTAATCACTGAAATAACTTCACATAACCTCTCAACCCGTGAAGTTTTACTTCGTTTTCTCCTCTCCTTGTGGGTGAGTCACTTTCTTTGTCAAGCTCCGTACATTCCTCCCCTTCATGAGAAGGGTTCACCGTATACGTACAGTACTTTAACCGTCACAGTCAAGGGTACATATTTATTTATGTATTTATTTATTTATTCGTCCGCAGACCATTTGGTAAAATAAATCCGATACATCAGAAACAAACACATATAAAATATACACATAAAACATTTACAAAATAGAATGGGATAACATGAAGATAGGGCAGGAAATCGGCCATGTCTTAATAAAACAAACCATCCCAGCATTCGCTTTAGCGAGAAGAGGAAACCACAGGAAACCTAACTCAGGCTGGCCGGACGGGGTACAAATCCCAGTCCTCCCGAATTCAAGGCAGTACATTAAGATTGGTGTGGCACTTCGCTCTGTTCATGATAGGATGGGGAATAACTAAATACCTCGTTCGCACTATGAGAACAACACGCATAACAAGTAAATAAATGAAAAGAAATTCTGAAAATAGAAACACCACTGAAAAAATAAAAACACATGAACAAATTATTCGGCACTGCATAAAAGTAAAAATTGCACAATAAGACAATGAATGATGCACAAAAATACATGAAAGAGATTTAAAACACTTCTCAAAAAATAAAACGGAACAGCACGTTATATAGTGCTGCTAAAAGGTATGAAGCACGACGCTAAACCATCACAATTACGTTAGCGCTAGATCCTTCCTCAGCAGAGATGTGTCACATTGTGTGTGCAACAGAGGAAGCCGAAGACCAGCAGCAGCAACATTCTTTGCAAAGACAAACACAGCACTGATGGTACATTAGTTAATAGGTTAACAGAATCAAAATAACTGAAAAATAATAGGAGGCCCAATAGTTCTACAAGCTAACACAATCATTTCCATTGTAGAGATTCTTCTCAAAAAGAAGTAATTTTAATGCTGATCTAAATGCTGTTTACATCTCCAACATCTTTGTGTATGTTGGCAACACGTTAGACTGAACGGCACCACAGTGACTCACATGTCTTTGAGTGTGGGTTGTTCTAGTTAGTTCTGTATGGAGGAAGCCACAGTTGCGAGTATTATAACTGTGGTAATCGGAGTTGGTTAGCAGGTCACCAAATCGAGTTCTGGTCATCAACATACATTTGTATATGTACGAGGAGGATACAGTAAGCAAACATAAGTTTTTTGAATACAGGCTTGCAGTGAGCCGTAGCCGAGCTATGTGACAAGATCCGAATAGCCCTCTTCCGTAATGTAAAATTTCATTTACGCGGCTACTAATGCTACCCCACGAAATTATTCTATTAACTACAAGGGACTGGAAGTAACGAAAATAAGTCATTCTTGCAACATCTAGAGAGGAAACTTTAAAATAATACTCAGAACAAAACACGCAGGTCTGATTTCCTGGGACAGAATGGTTACATGGTCCTTCCAGTTTAAATATTGGTAAACATGCATTCCTAAAAATTTTGTGCTTTATGTCCTTTCTAACTCACTTCCGTCCGGTACCAAATCTAGGTTTTGACTCTTCTTCTCAAATAGTATATAGCTAATTTCTTCACAAATTTGGGTTAGACCATTGACACTGAGCCATGAATGCAAGTACTTAAGGACTTCACCAGTTGTAATGGACAGAAATTCCTTAAAATCGCTTACCAATACACTAGTGTCATCTGCAAACAACGTGACATTGCAAGAGTGTCTGAGGTATGTATATAATTAATTATTTTGACTATCCTTGCATCACATAATAATCTGTTTTATGATTAGCATTAGCTCGTGTGAGCTCCACAACCTTTAATTCGTGTTTTCTTCTCCAAGATCAGAGACAGTGTATCACAGCATACAAGGAGACAGGGCATCCTCACTGTTCGAACAATATACTGGCTCAGCAGCTAATCATAGTAGAGTTGCTTCCATGCTCAGAGCTTTTACTAACTGTAGCCTAGGGAAAATTTTACCTATACTGATTTCCTTCCTACACCCTGAGTCAGTTTCCCAGTAATTTGCATCACTCCGTTACCTGATAATACCTGATACTTATCACTGTAAAAAGAACAGCTTCTTGTGATTCTCGGAGTCACTGCAAATACCTCACGCCAGATACCGTCTGCCTACAACTCCTGGCCTGGACAATTGAATGTGGATCACGAAGATCCACATCAAGTCCACTGCCTTCATTACTATCGTCTGAAACCACAAAACTGAATCGAACTCCAGTCCACGCACAGAGTACTGATAATATGTTCATTAACCTCTCATACCGCATTTATTTTATACATGCAATGTCCAGCCACACACATGTTACACTGACTATATAATCTCCCACTAAGGAAAGAAAACTATGATAAAGAATCACAAACAATACAACTTGTAGCCACGCACAATGGTGAAAACACACATATAGTACATGTGGTTCAAAAGGCTATGAGCACTATGGGACTTAACATCTGTGGTCATCAGTCCCCTAGAGCTGAGAATTACTTAAACCTAACTAACCTAAGGACATCACACACATCTATGCCCGAGGCAGGATTCGAGCCTGCGACCGTAGCAGTCGCGCGGTTTTGGACTGAGCGCCTAGAACCGCTCGGCCACCATGGCCGGCTATAGTACATAGACTGAACTACAAAACATAACTCAAGAAAAATGAAAACAAGCAGTGAACACAAACGGCACTGAACCCAACAGTCAGTACAGACACTACAGTACACAAAAAACACAAAAGAGTACCATACTTGACATGACTAACAGACAGGAAAGGTACACTTTAACATACAAACACAAATAAACACACAGAATAGCAAATATTCTAAAGAAACAAGGACTAAATATTTCTCATAGACAAAGAAAAGCTGTCCAGTCACACTTACTAACAACAACACACAAACCAGATAAACACTAATATGCAGATATATAAAAGCTAGAATGTCAAGAATGCGAATCAGAATATCCGAGAATGATAGGAAAAGTTTACAAAACTATCTGTAAAAAGCATAAATGGGGATGGAAGTATGAAAATAGCCATCCGATCTTTAATGAAAATCTGATAAAACATGGACATGAACCATTCAATATGGAACAGGGCGTGAACATTTTTAGAGTGAACAATTACAACAAGAAACTCCCAACAATACAGAAAAACGTTCATATACGAAGAGCCTCGGAAATGGAAAAGAAAGTAATTAATAACCAAATCAATATAAGCAATAAATCATTGATCATGTTAGCCACTAACAAGCAAGGAAAAAATGTGTCGCATAAACAGTCTAAATAATTAACTGATCTCCCCTTTACTTCTCTCTCTCTCTCTCTCTCTCTCTCTCTCTCTCTCTCTTTCACACACAGGAAACATACACAAACATTCACACACACGCGCACGCGTGCACGCGCGTACACGCACGCACGACACACAACAAATGAATTAATATGAAACCACACATACAGAACACAAAAAAGCGAAACATAGGAACACAGTGAAAGCTGACAACACTATACACTTAAACACACACACATCCACTACACAATGAAAAGTGCAAGCGAAGTATTGTAATGGATATGGTGGAAAAAACGCTAAAAGTCTGCCATCTGGAGTATGGAGACCGAGTAAATACGTCTACAGGTCGGCACACATGAATCAACAACATTTGAAATCGTAACACGAAGAGATAATTTAGCCCCAGGAAGCTTGCGCTGCGTAGTTTGTTTCTGACCTTAAAAACAACGGTATAACAAGAGACAAGGTAACATAGTAACGTATTTGTAACTGCCACACACTGCATTTGTTATATATATATATATATATATATATATATATATATATATATATATATATATATATATATATAGAAACACATGCCACTGAAGGTGCTTCATGAATAAAACAAGTGAAACGCGTATGGAAAGAAAACAAAGTTTCCTTCATTTGGTTCCAATGATGGAACATACCTCCAAGAATCCATGAGGTATTTTGGGTTTTTGGCGTTAGGAGAATGTACTGTGCAACCACACCGTATGACATAGTAGTGCATTATAAGAGAAAAATAAATTTAGGCAAGTTTATGATTGATGAAGGCAGATCACAGTTTCAAACCATTGTAAAAGCCAACAAATATAGTTCTTTTAGAACATTCAAGAAATAAGATAAGGAAGCACAAACACAGTAATTGATTCTATAATGATATTGCGACTTTATCGTCTGGTCGAGGCGATATTTTCCGGATGACAGGAATTAAGAAATGCAGAGATATCGCAGCACATCTGACAGACGATCCTTAGTATGGTTTAAATGAACCACATGGGGACAGCTGTACAAAGAGTCTGTAACTGCTTAAAACGTCAATAGCATTTGGAAATTGCTGTATTTTCTACTGCAGTGATAACGATGGTGTTAGTGGTAAATTGTACTCCTCTTAGTACGTAGTACAAAGTAATTAGCGGATCATGACAACCCCTCACACGAAAAGAATTTGTGATTAAAAATCTTTCTAAATTGTAACGAACAAACTGAGGGGTCTCTAACTCCTATTATTCCATTAAAATGAGTATTGAAGGGAGACTACTGCTTTATTAGAACATACTTAATTGGTTGGCACTAGGAAGAAACACTGCCATTGATGATCAAAATCATGCACAAGGCTCACATTCACAAAGAAAGAATAAAAATTAAACTTCTTTCAGGGAGTACTATGTAAACTAACAGCAGACGCTTCAGCCGAGAGAGAGAATATGACTCTAGGCTCTGAAGGAGAACGGCCTTCAGTGTAGGCAAGATGACTTGAATTCTGAAACCACCATAGCAGCCAATCTTGGGGACCAATCACGCTAAGTATGGTGAGCAACGGCAGTGTCCGCCAAACGAGTTATATGAGGGACGCGAAAGCTTCAGATTGACTATTGGACCCCCTCACTTCAAATTTAAGTACCTTCATTAACAATCACAAACTCAATACGTGCTCAGTCAAGATAGTAGATGCATTCGTGATTCTTTCTGTAGTTCTTTTCTTCCACTCCAATTAACAATCGGCAGTATTTGTACAACTCCTGTGAGCTTAATTGTCTCCCCATATATTATGTTGACTTTAACGTATTCACCTCAGATTCACTGTCTGATCTTTGCTAAGGTCCTGATGTTTTAATTCAGAGGTAACCATTGTTAATATTTCTTCATCATAACTGTCCTCCATCATACCTGCACTTTGTATTTAATTTGAAGTCTACAGCGACTTTTAATAAATAGGGCTTCGTAGTGCCCATTGTTTAATATAGTAGTTTGATGAATTCCCTATCTTTATCATCTTTGTGAGCTACAGCCCACACGTTAAATGGATGTTAAGGCATCCAAGCTGATTAATTATCCGTTGTACGATAACTGTAAATACATTCAAGTGATACTATGGGAAGCGATTTGTTTATTGGTAAGGTTCCCTGGCAAAGGTCAGTCTGGCATCCACATGAGTATGTCGACTGCTCAGCAGTAACCTCACAGTGCCAGTACAGTTCACGGATTGTACATTTAATCCATCCTCCATTCTGTACATGTGGAGGACATACTTTAGAGGGAATAAAAATAAGTGAAGAACACACATTAACGAGTCAAAAAATGTGACGAAAGTCCACCACGTGTTGAACGCCCCATGGAGGCGTTGCTGCAAGTGACAAGTTACGGAAATGATACATAATCTACCCAAGAAGTTCCAAGACTGATTTTATTCCTGCCGTGTAAGCGACAACAGCGATGACAGGTTGAACTAACAATTGTACAACATACTACGTAAATTTGAAGAGCCAGTTGCGAACAGGAAGCATTAAGCAGTGCTCTTTCGGCTCCAGTGCGTCAATGTTATCGTGTCACAAATCGTAATGGAGCAACATACCAAAATTAAAAAGGGAAAAGTGTGTGTAAAGTTAGTTTCACACACCTTGACTGTCTAAATAAACAAGGTCGCGTGGATGTACGCCTGAGCTTGAATGAAATGCACATATTACTTTCCGGGAAAACCTCACAGGTGACGAGACTTGGTGTTACCAATTTAATTGTGCAGAAATTCGTGTTAGGGGGCAAAGATGTGATGACATAACAGTCTTTGAAGCCAAGTGTGAAGCACCACTTGATCCACATCGAAAATAAAGTCTTTTCTAATAGTTTCATATGGTTGAATAACAAGTTTTCTCTTAGAAAAAAGATTTTTGCGACGGCACTGTCGGCCAGTCGTGATGGCCAAGCGGTTCTAGGCGCTTCAGTCCGGAACCGCGCGACCGCTGCGGTCGCAGGTTCGAATCCTGCCTCGGGCATGGATGTGTGTGATGTCCTTAGGTTAGTTAGGTTTACGTAGTTCTAAGTTCTAGGGGGCTGATGAACCTCAGATATTAAGTCCCATAGTGCTCAGAGCCATTTGAACCATTTTGTGACGGCACTGTCGTATAAAACATTCTCGGATTTCTTGGCGCGTCAGTTCACGGTAATACTTGAAGATTTCAACGATTGCCTCACTGAATTCGTCAGGAGAAATAAACTGTCAAAACTGCTGTTGTGGTAGTCTAATATAACCCAAGGACGGCTTTTGATTGGTCGTAGCAAAGTTATGCTGTCGCAGATGATGTCAGTGTCTACGCTGGTGGCGCTACCACTCCCAAAGCAGTGTAAACATTGCGACGAATATCTCTGGCTCTTCTCTGCATCGAGAGCCTGCTTTCATGCACCGCGGTAGTCCTGGGAAGACGAGGTATTACATCTGTTTTCCAACGTCTTGAGATGATAAAAGAGATGATACGCCCTGTTAAAGACATGCCTGAGGATTCCTGGGATTTACAATATCCCTTGTGAGTGTGGTAACAATTACATCAGTTACTCCATCCGCATTGTTTCTGACCGCTATACAGAGCATCAACGACCTATTAAAAATAGAGAACTGGAGAGATCTGCAGTTGCTGAGCACAGCCTCGCAAACAAACACGAAATACTGTTTCACGAAGTAGGTTTTGTCTCAGGCCCGTAGATACTGGGATTCTGTAATAAAAGAGGCTACAGAAGTAAGAAAATGTGAGAAAGGACGTAATATAAGCGGTGCATAAAAACGAGCTCTCGATGCAGAGAAGAGTCACACATATTCGACCCAAATTTTACGCAACAGTGGGAGCGGTGACGCCACCAGCTACGACACCAACACCATCTGCGACAGCAAGAAGTAATTACGACCAATCAGAAGCCGTCTTTGGGTTTTATAAGGCCACCGCAGCAGCAGTTTTGACAGTCAGTTGCTCCTGATGAAGACGATAGAGGTAACCGTCGAAAGCTCGATGTTTTACACCGAACTGACATGGTGAGAATTCCGAGAATATTTTGTACAACTTTTCTCTACTTTTTATTAATATAGCCACGAAAGTATTTGGACAGGAAGTGTATAAGCTGGCAGAGACGTATGGGGAATCATTCTGGCGATGATACGGGACGTAAATGAGGTCTCTCGAACAAGGCAAATCTGGTTGGCTTTTGAAATGGCGTGATACTTTCGTGAGAATCTATAGAAGGCAGCTGATGGACGGTGAAATTACGACTCAGCGACATGTTGTTGGACGTCCACACCACATCACAAATCGTGGAGAACAGAATCTTGCCAGCTCCATAAAGAAGGATAGTCAGCGATCTGTGGCAGATCTGACTACAGAGCACAGCTATGGTGCAGGCGCAAAGTGTTTCGCTGCACACCGTTGGAGGCACGCTGTTGAACATGGGATCCCTACGTGTTCCCATGTTGACGAACGACATCGTCATTTACTATTGCAGTGGGCACGGTTTCATCGAGATTAGGCCATAAATGGTTTGAACCTGTCACATGATCGGGTAAATCACGTTCTTGTTGTACCAGGATCATTTTCTTTTTTCCGAATAAATCATCCAAGCAAACGGATGCTAGAATATTGTACCTCCGCTACGGATATGGTCTGATGGAAACAGTATTGCGTTTGAGAGATATTCACGTTGGCTTCCATAGAAACTGTGCTACAGTCCGATTGCAATTACTTGATAATTGATGCCTGTCACTTTCCGCTACAGTGTTGCAGCATTTGCTGGCGGCAACCGCTCGGTTAGATAACACACATACAAGGCATGTCGTTCCACAAATTTGTTAATGTGCAACGTGGAGCAGTGTTGGAAGCGGCCGCCGTGAGGTACGACGGAATTGGGAGGCGCTCTGTCGACAGCTGACTTTAAGTGACCCATGGCTGAACTTCAGCAAATGAGAGGTTTTGTAGCCTTCAATTTAAACTCATGTCCTAACGCAACAACAAAATCGCGATATCCAGTATAGCTGAGGGAAAAGCGATCAACTATCTGCAATAGAATCACGATTGAGCAAACTGAAGACAGGAAAATTTAATAAGACGTTTTTTGTGTAGTCACCTTCTGAAGCAAAATTTTAAGTTTTAGCGGTAAAAGCAATTTGTAACTGCTCACTTTCATTGGTTACCGCACACTGGCTTCACGGGATGCTGTGTTACCAACAAACGAGCAGTCGTGACTGGCACGTAGTTGCAGGTAATAGGCCACACAAACATATTCCAAACAAAAGACAATAATAGCAAGAAAAGTAATTGAAAGTAATAAAAGTCAATACAATGATTAAATTACGTGGCAAAGTGTTAGAAACAAAAGACATTTAAACCAAATTGATGAGTACAAATGATAGAAAATTTTGATTAAATTTAGAAAAAAACTAAGTAATTGCAATTTACGAGATTTGAACATTCGGACCTCTCCACATCAGATGTATCTACTAACCTGTACGCTGTGCCATTACACCGCAAAATGATATTGCATTGTTAATCAGGTGTCCCAGTCGCAGCGATCAATTGACAGCCCTCAAATATTCGGCTTTATGTAATGTCTACGAAGGTTATCTAATGTAAGCTAACCTCGTAAACGTAAAACGTAAACTCCGTCCACAGGCCCTGGCGGACCCAGCGGCACCGACCTGCCGCCGTGTCATCCTCAGCCCACAGGCGTACTCGGATGCGGATATGGAGGGGCACACCGCTCTCCCGACCGTATGTCAGTTTCCGAGACCGGAATGGCTACTTCTCAAACTAGTAGCTCCTCAGTTAGCCTCACAAGGGCTGAGTGCATCCCCTCCCTCCTTGCCAACAGCGCCCGGCCGGCCGCAGTGGCCGAGCGGTTCAAGGCGCTTCAGTCTGGAACCGCGTTACCGCTACGGTCGCAGGTTCGAATCATGCCGCGCGCATGGATGTGTGTGATGTTCTTAGGCTAGTTAGGTTTAAATAGTTCTTAGGGGCTGATGACCTCAGATGTTAAGCTCCATAATGCTCAGGGCCATTTGAACCATTTTGAGCCAACAGCACCCGGCAGACCGGATGGTCTCCCATCCAAGAGCTAGCCCAGCCCGACAGCGCTTAACTTTGGTGATCTCACGGAAACCGGTGTTAGCACTGCGGCGAGGCCGTTGGCTAAGCTGAGCTGACTGATTATAATAACTGTATAAACGACGCTGAAGCGAGTCTTATGCGGAAGGATCCAGTAGCGTTCGGTTACTGTTGTGTACGAAACTCTGTTTTGCGATAGCGTCTTCGTGTGTGTGTGAGTGTGTGTGTGTGTGTGTGTGTGTGAGAGAGAGAGAGAGAGAGAGAGATGTTGAGTCCCATAGTGCTTAGAGCCATTTGAACCCTTTGTGTGTGTGTGTGTGTGTGTGTGTGTGTGTGTGTGTGTGTGTGTGTGTGTACCCTGTGTGTTCGCGTGTGCATGTCCGTGTGTTATTGTTGTTGGTGTGGTTATCATGTGTGATGAAATACAAAATGAAAGTGCCAGACCCAGGTTGATAGATCCAGACACATCAAGAAAGAAAACCGGAAAAGGAACTGGAAGTGAACTAATGGAGTTGGCAGTCTGGCAACGTCGAAGGGTTTAGCGTGACGTCGAGAGCTCTGATTGGGAGAAACCAGTTACAACGCGTGAAGTGTCGACTGTACTGCAATTTTATGGGACTATAGTAATGAATTGTAGTCCGCAGCTCGTGGTCTTGCGGTAGCGTTCTCGCTTCCTGCGCACGGGGTCCCGGGTTCGATTCCCGGCGAGGTCAGAGATTTTCTGTGCCTCGTGATGACTGGGTGTAGTGTGTCCATCATCATTTCATTATCATTGACTCGCAAGTCACCGAAGTGGCGTCAACTAAAAAGGACTTGCAATACGGCGGCCGAACTTCCCCGCATGGGGCCTCCCGGCGAACAATGCCATACGATCATTTCATTTCAATGAATTGTATTCTGGTAACTGTGGACTGAGTGAATATTATTGCGGACGACTTACATCCGCTCATGCTTAATGTCTTCCCCGACTTCCATTGACTGTGCATGACACAAAGTCGAGTCGTACTATACTGATTTGTAGAGTAAGATAGTGAACTCAAATTGAAGAATCGTCCACCAAATTCGCCTGATCTGAAAGCTCTGGAAATTATCTGGCACACTATCTGGTGGCCAGCTTCTAGCTCAATAGCCACCATTTACGTGACTTGTGTGACCTGAAGGTTTACATCTGGTGGCACATACTTTCAGTAACCTACCAAAGAAGGCACTGCAGGTAGCATGTATGCCGTGTTGTGTTCCAGAAATGGAACAACAACCCATTAAGCAGGGTCTCATAATATGTGGGCTCATCGGTTTATGGATAAAGAAGCTAAAATAGGATTTACCGAATGTCTGTCAGCAGAACTGAGAGAAACATCAAGTAAGAGATAACAGTTATAGATGTTTAAAATGTAGCACCAACGAGCTGAGAATAAGTTTTGACACTGATTTCTGGGCATTTGTTAGTATTTTTGGTGACTGAGTTTGTAAGAAATATACCAGTACTGTGTCAGAATTAGTAAATAAATAGTAGGAGTCGGTGATTTCAACTCCTGAAGACGATAACGGAGCCAGGTACCGAAAGCTCGAGTTTATACGAAATGAGGCGGGTTATGAACCGAGAACGTTTAATTGAAGCATGCCACCGCGAAATATTCCGAGGACCCTTGAGGAATAACGTGTGGACGGCGTCGGCACTGCCACGGATGGCAATACTTCTGTTAATATCGGTGCAGTCCTTGTGAGAAGGGCCATTACTGGAAGTGCATTAGAGCGTAATGGGTCTTGCGACTGCTGGCGCTCTGCGGCGGCGGCGGCGGCAGCAAAGGGCGTTATTTATCCCAGAGGTAAGGAGGAGCGCGAGAAGAAGTCCTTCGTGGGGCAGCGCCAGCCGGCAGCCTGCAGCCAGCCACTTGTTACGGGGCTAATTAGGGACGCCGCATTAAAAATGGCGGCCACCTCAGTTGGCCCCAAGTGCTAATCCCGACAGGAACAAACTCTCAACCTTCACTTCTGGACCACACTCATGAGATTTCATGCTCTTCTCGCTATAGTGAGGCCTAATTACAACTCCATTTCAATTTTGCGGAAGCAAAATGACCAAAACTAAACACTGTATCCGTAAACATAAATATTTTCAGTCTTCTACTACTATTAATGTAAAGTTCTCCTGCGTTGTAAGGAGTCACAATGCAAACTCCAGAAAGTCTGGAGGTGTACAGCAAATTACTTACGGAATGATTATTTCACTCTGGAGTGGAGGCTGCACATACTCTGCTACGGGCAGAACGACTCATATACTAAACAGTGGATAAATCATTTCTCCGTAAGACCACTGCTTGCGAAAAGTAAGGTTGCAGATGCTAGAAACGGGCTCATAGACAATTTTAATGCAGCAAGATTATGTGAAATATTTAATATTATATTGGACTAATGTTTCGGAAGAACAGATATAGTAGCCGGCCGGAGTGGCCGAGCGGTTCTAGGCGCTACAGTCTGGAACAGCGCGACCGCTACGGTCGCAGGTTCGAATCCTGTCCTCGGGAATGGATGTGTGTGATGTCCTTAGGTTAGTTAGGTTTAAGTAGTTCTAAGTTCTTGGGGGCTGATGAACCCATCAGTTAAGTCTCATAGTGCTCAGAGCCGTTTGAACCATTTTTGAACAGATCTAGTAACTGCTATGTAATGTAGATAAATTACAGTAAAAAGTAATGAATTTGCGAAGGACTAAAAGCGTTAAAATTAATAATGAGCCTCATGAACAGATCTGTAATAAAACGAGAACGGTCGTAAATTTCAATATTTGTTGTATGTGACGCTCCCCTACTTAGAATAGAGCTGTGTGTCAGATACTGCCAGCATTGCTTGGTTTTCCAAAAGTACTCCAAATTGCGGCTTGATAATTTCCCAGTAACCAATCACTGTAGATTCTCTCACAATCTGTGTGACACTTTTCGCATCTTGAGTTCGAGTAAGGACATTCTGCATTTGATGACCCAGAAATTTTCGGGTATGCATCATGGTCTAAGCGCACACATTATGACGCTTTTGTCGAACGAGAACTTGCTCTATAAGAATCGAAACTGACTCCGGAAAGAGAGGCAAAAATTAGCGCGTTCTGTTCATGTATTTGATTCAGAGCGCCTTGGTAAACGAGCCTAAGTTTATGCTATGTTGCATGAGTTTCGAGAGGCATTGGATATCGTTTGCAATGAGATTTAGTGAACAAATAACACATATGAATTCGAGGGTAATGTAGAAAGTTGAGTGAGGCTACTAGCCGAAGATACTGTTGTATATAAGAAGTGTAACATGCTAGGCGCGCTGGAGAGTGAGTGAGTAGTAGCGACGGGCCTTTGCCCCAGGGCAAACGTAGTTAATGGTTATGCAGTTTCATCATTCTACTGATACAGGATCTACAATCATTTTATTTCATGAAAAGTTTATTAGAAATCTGTCATAGTTGCAGTACACTGCTGGAAAAGTGTTACTGTACCATTTTAGAGGTTTAGGGGCTTCAGGTTAACTTTGATTAATATCTACAAAATAGTCTCAAGCCTGATACTCGTAACCTACCACTTGTCCATATTTCAGCTCTCCCGGGCTAAGAAATGAAGTCATTCTCGCTACTTTGAAAGGGTTAATTTCAGAGTTTTAAATAATCACATACACTCCTGGAAATTGAAATAAGAACACCGTGAATTCATTGTCCCAGGAAGGGGAAACTTTATTGACACATTCCTGGGGTCAGATACATCACATGATCACACTGACAGAACCACAGGCACATAGACACAGGCAACAGAGCATTCACAATGTCGGCACTAGTACAGTGTATATCCACCTTTCGCAGCAATGCAGGCTGCTATTCTCCCATGGAGACGATCGTAGAGATGCTGGATGTAGTCCTGTGGAAAGGCTTGCCATGCCATTTCCACCTGGCGCCTCAGTTGGACCAGCGTTCGTGCTGGACGTGCAGACCGCGTGAGACGACGCTTCATCCAGTCCCAAACATGCTCAATGGGGGACGGATCCGGAGATCTTGCTGGCCAGGGTAGTTGACTTACACCTTCTAGAGCACGTTGGGTGGCACGGGATACATGCGGACGTGCATTGTCCTGTTGGAACAGCAAGTTCCCTTGCCGGTCTAGGAATGGTAGAACGATGGGTTCGATGACGGTTTGGATGTACCGTGCACCATTCAGTGTCCCCTCGACGATCACCAGTGGTGTACGGCCAGTGTAGGAGATCGCTCCCCACACCATGATGCCGGGTGTTGGCCCTGTGTGCCTCGGTCGTATGCAGTCCTGATTGTAGCGCTCACCTGCACGGCGCCAAACACGCATACGACCATCATTGGCACCAAGGCAGAAGCGACTCTCATCGCTGAAGACGACACGTCTCCATTCGTCCCTCCATTCACGCCTGTCGCGACACCACTGGAGGCGGGCTGCACGATGTTGGGGCGTGAGCGGAAGACGGCCTAACGGTGTGCGGGACCGTAGCCCAGCTTCATGGAGACGGTTGCGAATGGTCCTCGCCGATACCCCAGGAGCAACAGTGTCCCTAATTTGCTGGGAAGTGGCGGTGCGGTCCCCTACGGCACTGCGTAGGATCCTACGGTCTTGGCGTGCATCCGTGCGTCGATGCGGTCCGGTCCCAGGTCGACGGGCACGTGCACCTTCCGCCGACCACTGGCGACAACATCGATGTACTGTGGAGACCTCACGCCCCACGTGTTGAGCAATTCGGCGGTACGTCCACCCGGCCTCCCGCATGCCCACTATACGCCCTCGCTCAAAGTCCGTCAACTGCACATACGGTTCACGTCCAC